>NW_021825735.1:0-14814 GCF_006345805.1 Octopus sinensis | reverse complement strand
CACACACACCACACACACACACACACACACACACCACACACACACACACACACACACACACACACACACACACACACAAACGGGTTTCTTTCAGTTTCAGTCTACCAAAGCCACTCGTAAGGCTTTGGTCGGCCCGATGCTATAATAGAAGACACTTGTCAAAGTGCCACGTAGTGGAACTGAACACAGAACCATGTGGTTGTTTAGCAAGCTTCTTATTATCCAACCACGGAACGATTACGGCTATTATTGGTTTATTATTGTTTATTATTACGAATATATATGGGGTCAGCAAAATGTTTTAAGCTCCTAGGATCTCTATGGGTCTCAATCCGACCATGATCAAACGCGTTATGCACCACCACAACCAAAATCACCACCACCACCACCACCACCACCACCACCACCAAAACCACCACCACCAAAACCACCACCACCAAAACCACCACCACCATAACCACCACACCACCACCATAACCACCACCAACAACAACAACAACAAGACAGTGTTGTAACGGCCGGAATGCTTTTGTATCCCGAATCAGGACTGACTGAGGGCTGATAGATATCATGGTCTTCGCTTTTGTATTTTATTTGCAAGATTCTTGATATAAAATCGTGAGCTGAAATTGATGTTTTTGGGAGCGTCATACTGTCAATAAAAGCCCACGAACTGGTTAGGTTTTTTTTTCTTCAGCTTTTCACTAATTGCCAGGTGACACACAAGGCTTCAACACTCTCTTTCTTTCCCCCTCTTTCTCTCTTCCCATGCTGCCCTGTCAATAAATATGGTTTGCACCTGGTTCCACGTTCCTATTCCACATGCCGGCCTCTGATTTTCAGCATTTCTTCTCCAGGTGTTTTGGGGGTCTTCTGAACTTCTTTCTTCCTTCAAAGATTCAAGTGATGGCTATTATGCAATCATTATTGGTATCATAACCTCAGATGGTAGCCAATGTACTTCCACCTTGTCCGTACTTCGCTGCTCATGTTCTCCATCATCCCAGTTCTCTCAAGCACGACATCATTCGTTGTGTGATCTTAAGTATCAGCCTCAGATATCTGGCCTGGAAGACGTCTAGCTTCTATTTGTCTCATTTTTGTCGTTTCCCAGGTTTCAAAGCCATACGTCAGAAACATCTTTACCAATGTTTTGAACTGACCAGGCTTCATTTCAGTCGTATCACCAATTAATTAAATAATTAGTTCAGTGGTCCATTGGTCAATTGATTAATCTAGCAAAGTCTTTTCCTCACAAAACCGATGAAAAAAAAATGCATATCAAAACCAGAACGTCAGAACAAATACTACGAAGGATTCAATCCGATGTTCTATCGACTCAACCACTCTGTTGCCTGTTTTAATACACGTAGCCTCGTTTATCACTTATTCATTCATTGCGGATTTAGGATACCACTGTTTGTTCAATTGTGAACTATGTTACGCTTATCACGGATTGAGCTGTGATAACACATGTTGGTGATCAGTCGATTATTCTGCTTGGAGCACAACAACGTGTCCCAGCGATCAGTCACAATATTCAGCTTCTCAGCCTGTGTTCACATGATTGTGCTTCGAGGCTGCGTACTTTTTTTTTTTGACACAAAATTATGAACTCGTATTCATCAACACGGGACCAGTGAATACAAAAATAAAAATACAAAGGCGCCTGATCTTAATAAACTGCGCAGACGAGTGTATTCTCTAAAGGAAAAAGGTGGAGATGATTAAAAAAATATGCGACGGTGGAAGCTTGGCTGCTGCGTGCCACGTGTTCGGTGTCAATGAATCTACCATCCGTTCCATTTACAAAGTGCGAGAAAATGATTAATTTATGACTGATTAATTTGTCGCTGAATTTCTTTTTGGAACCAAAACCCCATGATAAACAAGGATAGATATACTAAATGAATAAACTTTGAAAATAGGCCACAGTTCATATTGTTTGTGGGGTTTGGCTGGCAGAATCTTATCTTTTTTTCGTTTATTTTTTTTTACTTGTTACAGTCATGCGGCCATGCTGGGGCACCGCCTTTCTTTAAGAATTTTTAGTCGAATTTCAACATGGTGCTTATTCTATAGTTGTTTTGTGGAACAAGTTATGGGGACTTAAACAAACAAACCAACACCGATTGTCAAGCAGTGGTGGGGACAAACACACACACACACATACACACACTTAGTGGCATTTCGTCCTTCGTTACGTTCTGGGTTCAAATTCCGCCGTGGTCGATTTTGCCTTTCACACACACACATACGACGAGTTTCTTTCAGTTTCCGTCTAACGAATCCACTCACAAGGCTTTGGTCGGGCCGAGGCTATAGTAGAAAACTCTTGCCCAAGGTGCCACGCAGTGGAACTGAACCAGGAACCATGTGATTGGGAAGCAAACTTACCACACAGCCCCGCCTGCGCCTATGAATAGCTCGGTATAAAACTTAATTTTTCTTTTATCAGTTATTTCACATGTAGTACTAATTATGAAATAATGTAGTGTCAGTTAAACCCAGTCATTCTCAAGCTAAGAAATGCCACTCACCCTTCCACCCTCACTTCGAGCTCCAAATTATTGAAATTCTGGCCCTCCTGCTTTATTAATCGTTTCTTAATTAGACACAAGGCCAGCAATTTCGAACCCAC
Organism: Octopus sinensis; assembly: GCF_006345805.1. Classification (NCBI taxonomy): domain Eukaryota; kingdom Metazoa; phylum Mollusca; class Cephalopoda; order Octopoda; family Octopodidae; genus Octopus; species Octopus sinensis. Next base: position 12,173 of record NW_021825735.1, on the reverse strand, counting down.
TGCATAACTACTATTTTATTTTATCGACTCTGAAGAATTAAAATGAAAAGTTATCTTCGGCGTGATTTGAACTCAGTGCGTAAAGAACCGGGAGTAGATACCCCAAAGCTTTTCTTCCGATGCCCCAACGATTCTGCCAATCCACCACATGAAAGGGATGTGATATAATGGTTTCTGATTTAGGCACAATGCCAGCAACTTTGAGGGGAGGGGGTAAGTTACTAGAGGCAATAACAACAAACACAAACAGCGCCACTACTCCTCCACCGTCGCCGCCCGCTGCAGGGGCCGTTCTTACGGTTGGGTTAGAGTTAGGATTAGGGTTAAGTCGTTGACGTGGTCGTAGTCGGTTGTGATCGTTTTCATCATCATCATCATCATCATCATCATCATCATCGTCATCGTCATCATCATCGTCGTAGTCGTCGTCGTCGTCGTCATCATCATCATCATCATCATCATCATCATCATCATCATCATCATCAACAACAACATCGACAATGTCGTTGGTCGCCGTCGTTTTCGTTGTGGTGGCGGCGGTGGTCGTCTGTCACCAGAAATATCTAGAGAAGCGACATCTCGTGATAGCGCAATGTACTGCAGCATGTCACAATTTCTGAGAAATCGTATCTGAAATGTCGGCTGTCATAATTTCAATGTAAGCTTTAAACCTCTCTCTTGCCAGGTCTTTGCCGGCGGACTTCATTCATCCTAGCAAAGGCATTGAGACCTAGTTCACTCTCGTACATTCTCGCTCACTCTCGCTCACTCTCACTCTGTCTTCTCTCCTCTATTTCGTTCGTTTTTCTCACCCACTCACGCTTTCTCTTCCCTCCTCTCCTCTAGTCCTCCTCCCCGCCTGTCCGTCTTTCTCTCTCTCTCTCTCTTCTCCACCCTCGTTATGTCTTTCTCTTCTCTTCTCTTCTCTTCTCTATAAACCCTCTCTATTACTCACTCGCTTTTTGTTGTGTATATGTGTGCGTGTGTGTGTGTGTGTGGGCGCGTATGTGTGAGTGTGTGTGTCTGACTGTATGCATATATGGTGCTATCAAGATAGATATTGACTGGACCGAAACTCCAAAACCTAAGCTACGGAATTGTGCATGCGCGCGCAAACCACACACACGCGCACACATAAATATATATGTATATATACAGATATGTGTATACATATATAGACACATACACATATATATATATATGTATAAATATATATGTACATATATATATATATATGTATATAAGCATGTATGTATGTATGTATGTATGTATGTATGTATGTATGTATGTATGTATGTATGTATGTATGTATGTATATCTCTCTCTCTACGTATATATAAAACGTCGCCCTTTTCAAGCCTAGCCAGGCTCATAGGGCCCGTTTTCCCGGTTTCTGTGGCGTAAGTGTCCCCTTCCTGTGTATCCCTGTGTGTGTATGTTCATATATACATATTAGCATTTACTATATATATATATATATATATATGTGTACAGTGGCGGCCAAAATGTTCAGAACGGCGTTGTTTTCGTCAGAAAAGTAGATATAATTTTTTATCAAAGTTGTTTTATATTCTATAATTTTCACAGACAATAAATACGATATTATTTGTTATTGCCTGAAATTTTGGTGTAATCTGAGAGGATAATACAAAAGTTATGGATGATTTAGTGATTTATTGTAAAACCCATGGCGGCCAAAATGATCAGAACGGTTGCTTTTACTCCGTGTTTTAGTATATTTAACCGGCGAACTCTAATGTTTTGAATTTGTTTACGTGACGGTTCGTTTACTAAACATTAGTAAGAATATCTGCAGTGTACTTTGTTAATATAATGCCACTTACTCCGTTACCAATTCGTAAGCAGATTATTAAGCTTCGAACGAAGGATAATTTAAGTATTGGATCTATTGCAAAGATTGTTAACAAGTCAAAAAGTGTTGTACACAGTATTCTTAAGGTCTACGATGATTGTGGTTCGTGTAAGCAAGAAAGTTTACAGGTAGGCCAAGAAAAACGACCAAGAGAGAAGATCGTGCTATGGTAAAGTTGGTTAAAAAGGACAGATTTATAAGTGCTGCTGTTGTTTCTCAGAAAATGAGCATTGTATTGAAGAAAATTTTATCTCGAAAAACTGTCTCGTCGTTTAGTTGAACATGACCTACGAGCAAGAGCACCTGCAGTGAAGCCACTGATCAGCTCCAAGAATAAAAAGTGTCGTCTTACCTTTGCAACCAAACATGTGTTGTGGTCTCAAGAAAAATGGCAAACGGTGCATTTCAGTGATGAATCTAAGTTTATGTTATTTGGCTCAGATGGGAAAAGGTACGTTCGTAGAAAAGTAGGTGAAAAATTGTCGCCTAAATGCCTTAAGACTAGTGTTAAATTCGGTGGAGAAAGTGTCATGGTTTGGGGGATGATATCTGGAGATGGTGTGGACCCTTTGGTGCGATTACATGGAAAGTTAAATGCAGGAGTTTATAAACAACTTGTAAAAGATCATGTCTTGCCTGTGCTGAGAAATTCAACTAAGCGACCACCCATATTCATGCAGGAAAATGCTCCATGTCACAAGGCTAAGGTGGTCATGAACTTCCTTAAGGCTGAAAAGGTTATTGTTATGGATTGGCCTGCTCAAAGCCCAGATCTCAATCCTATTGAAAATGTATGGAATATTCTAGGAGAACGTTCGAAAGCCAGAAATCCTAAAACAACTGAGCAATTATGGAATGCCCTTCAGGAAGAATGGAATAAGATCACCCAGCAAGAAATTGAAAATTTAATTTCCTCATGCAGTCAAAGATGTCAGAGTGTGATTGAAGCTAAAGGGCTTCACACTAAATATTGAATAATTCCAGTATTCTCTGTCATTTTTGATTATTTTGTTATTTTTTCAACCGTTCTGATCCTTTTGGTCTCCATGGGTTTTGCAGTAAATCACTAAATCATCCATAACTTTTGTATTATCCTCTCAAATTACACCAAAATCTCAGACAATAACAATTAATATTGTATTTATTGTCTATGAAAATTATAGAATATAAAACAACTTTGATAAAAAATTATATCTACTTTTCTGACGAAAACAATGCCGTTCTGAAATTTTTGACCGCAACTGTATATATATATATATATATATATATATACACGAGACTATAAATATAATATCCACATTATTATTTCTCATATTAACTCCCCCTCTCCATTCCTCTTCCTCTACCACACTCATAGCTTCTCTCCCTCTCTCTCCCCCTCTCTCTCAAACACACGCGCACGCACGCAAACGCCATCTTAAAAAAAAAAAAAGATGGGTGAATGTAGCAAGGATGGCACGTATGAATGACGAAGCCACCTTGAGTATGATCCTATGAACCCGGAAAAATTAAAAACAGAGAGTTACTTGCCAATAAATGTGACATTATTGACCGATGGTCTTTTCCGTAGGCTTTTCTTTCCACGGATAAACCTTATCTGTTTCCCCCTTTACACTTTATATCATGACATTTCTGTGATACACGATCCCTATTGATCTTTTATTCTTTTCTTTCCTTTCTACTATCCCTTTTGATCGAAAACCTACCCCCTTTTTTTTCTCCCCAAACAGAAAAGCTCTACCTTGTAATTTTTCCCGTCTGTGTTCTGTCTTGTGTGGCTAATAAAGAAACATATCTATCTATCTATCTATCTATCTCTATCTATCTATCTATCTATCTATCTATCTATCTATATATATATATATATATATATATATATTATATATATCTATCTGTCAGTCTGTCTGTCTGTCTGCCTATCTGTCTGTTTGCCTGTCTGTTTGTCTGTCTATCTATCCACCAGTTTGTCTGGCCATGAGTCTGTCTGTCTGTCTGTCTCTGTCTCTCTGTCTCTCTCTCTCTCTCCGCTTGATGAGCGGATTTGGTAGACGGAAACTGAAAGAAGCCCGTCGTATATATATAATACAAATAAGAAAATGGAGAACAATTTAGGTTGCTTCATCAGCTTTAGGATATTAGAATTGACTTACTTATTTATTTTTAACAAAAACGAGAACCTTAATCCCATACATAATACATTATAATTCAATACATATAAGTCATAAGAATATATTTATATATATATTATATATATATTATATATATATATATATATATATATATATATATATAATATTATATATATATATATATATATATGTGGTGTGTGTTTTGGTGTATCTGTTTATCTCTCCACCATCGTTTGACAAGCAATGCTGGTGTGTTTACGTCCCCCGTAACTTAGCGGTTCGGCAAAAAGAGACCGGTAGAATAAGTATTAGGCTTACAACAAATAAGTCCTGGGGTCAATTTGTTCGAGTAAAGGCGGTGCTCCAGCATGGCCACAGCTATGAGCTGAAACTACAAAAGAAAAAAAAAAAAGACGAATATGTAATTATGTATGTATATTTATCTAGCTATACATAGTCACAGTTGACTTCCTTTGTGTACCTAATGACACAAGCCTACAATCAAACGATTATGTCCTTGTTCGCGCGCGCGTGCGTATGTGAAGTGGGTGTGTATATATATGTATATATATATAAATATTTTGAATGTTCATATGTATATATGTATGTATGTGTGTGTGTGTGTCTATCTGTCTCTCTATCTATCTGTCTGTCAGTCTGTCTGTCTGTCTGTCTGTCTGTCTGTCTTGCCTGGCGCTCTAACTATCCAGCCAGCTCGCCGCCTTTATAATAATGACAATGGTTTCATATTTTGCCACAAGGGGCTGCCATTTTGGAGCAAGGATGTGGTGATTACATCAACCCCGCCTCCCCAGTGTTTAATTGGTACTTAAGTAATCGATCCCGAAAGGATGAAAGGTAAAGTCGACTTCGGAGGAATTTGAACTCAAATCGTAGCGACGAGTGAAATACCGCTAAGTATTTCGTCTGGCTCGCTAACGATTCTGCCAACTCGCCGCCTTAATAATAATAATGATGATAATAATAATGATGATGATGATGATGATGATGATGATGATGATGATGATAATAATAATGATAATCATAATAATAATAATAATAATAATAATAATAATAATAATAATAATAATAATAAATGCCCTGATGCAGTACCAGACAGTGACTCTCATGGCTTCTGATTGGAAGTGTTATCATGTACATTGTTTTGTCTTGGTATTAAAGATAGGCTACAGCAAATATTCTGCTCAATACCACAGATTTGCTTGTCAGTTGTTTGACCTTAACCAGTTGAGTATGTCCCTTAGTGGCTGACGATATGTGCATCTCTGATCATGAGCAGAAGTAGTGGGGGAGCATCATAGCCTTGTATTGAAAGGGATTCTTTGGGGTTTGAATACTTCACCTCTGGAAACATGGGTGTTTCGTTCATCATCCTTAAACAACCCTTAATCAGGGATCTTTTGAGCAGGATGGGTTACTCGACCAGAAGAAAAGTCTAACTGAGCTCCACCTGGAAGGTCATGTGCTGTTTATCTTGATATGAGATCACCATGTCGCGCACATATGGTTGTGATGCATGTGCCTAGTGTACCCTTATCAGAGGGGTAATCCTGATGGGTATGCTGGGCTTCGTATATTTTACCCCAGTGTCAATTTGATGGCAGGCACTGCTCTCTCACTCAATAATAATAATAATAATAATAATAATAATAATAATATGATGATGATGATGATGATGATGATGATGCTGATGATGATGATGATGATGATGATGACGATGATGATGATGATGACGATGATGATGATGATGATGATGATGATAATAATAATTATAATAATAATACTAATAATAATAATAATAATAATAATAATAACGATCCTTTCTACTATAGGCACAAGGCCTGAATTTGTTGGCAGGGGACTAGTCCTTTACATCGGCCGCAGTGTTTCACTGGTACTTAATTTATCGACCCCGAAAGGATGAGAAGCAAAATCGACCTCGGCGGAATTCGAACTCAAAACGTAAAGTGGACGAAATGCAGCTAAGCATTTTGGTCGGCGTTCTAACAATCCTGCCGTAATAATAATAGTAAATATGTATGAATGTGTGTGTGTGGCTGTGTGGTAAGTAGCTTGCTAACCAACCACATGGTTCCGGGTCCAGTCCCACTGCGTGGCATCTTGGGCAAGTGTCTTCTGCTATAGGCCCGGGCCGACCAATGCCTTGTGAGTGGATTTGGTAGACGGAAACTGAAAGAAGCCTGTCGTATATATGTATATATATATATAAGTGTGTGTGATATGTTGTGTCTGTGTTTGTCCCCCCTAGCATTGCTTGACAACCGATGCTGGTGTGTTTACGTCCCCGTTACTTAGCGGTTCGGCAAAAGAGCCGATAGAATAAGTACTGGGCTTACAAAGAATAAGTCCCGGGGTCGATTTGCTCGACTAAAGGCGGTGGCTCCAGCATGGCCGAAGTCAAATGACTGAAACAAGTAAAGAGTAAAGAGTAAAGAGTATATATTATATATATATATATATATTATATATATAAACGATGGAACATTATTAATTCCAAAAAGGGAATCTTTATAGCTAACTTTGCGTGTATATATAGTTAGAGCGCCAATTAGTGAAATATTCGCCTTGAGAGGTCCTCTTATATAGAAGCACTTTGCTTAAAAGTACTAACATATACCGTAACAAATGAGAATCATATAGCATTGGCGCTGGAACTGCCAGATTACGGGATTTTTGCATACTGCGCTTCTTCAGTGGCAGGCATAGAAACGAAATTTCACAGTTAATGATATAGAAATTAACTGTGTCTTTCCTGACACTGATGTCGCAAATAGCCTGCAGGCTTATTAAAAAATATTACCGACGGCGACAGTATTAATACCAAAATGACAATCCTTATAACCAACTTAACGTGGCTATATTGTTAGAACGCCAAAAACAGCTGTATTTACCCTGGGAAGTTCTATCACATAGACACACGGTGCTTAAAACAGTCTCATAGTGTAACAACCTGAGTAAGCCTATATCTAGAGAGGCTGAACTAGGTGGATCTGAACTAATAAAAAAAACCTGTATATTGTGTGTGTGTGTGTGTGTGTATACATACATTCATACATACATATATATCATTATTTATATATATATGCTTGTAGGAATATTGTCTTTGACAAGAGAACAGATAAAATATGAGACAGATAAGAATGGGTCTGGTCTGTGCGACAGACTGAAGGAAAAGAAAAATGGATGATGGTCACGTGTGAGCAACGAGAGAGAGAGAGAGAGAGTAAAGGAGAAAGAAGGGAGGGAAAGAGAGATGATGATGATGATGATGATGATCACTATCATCATACACATACACACATACACATATATATATACTTTTATTCTTTTATTTGTTTCCGTCGTTTCACTGCGGCCATGCTGGAGCACCGTCCTTCAGTCGAAGAAATTGACCCCAGGACTTATTCTTTGTAAGCTTCGTAGTTATTCTATCGTTGTTTTGCCGAACCGTTAAGTTCCGGGGGTGCAAAGACACCAACATTGGTTGCTAAGCGATGGTGGGCGTAGAAATACACATATACATACGCAACGACACACATAAATATATATATATATATTATATATATATAGTGACGTATTTTTTGCCATTTCAATATGGCTAACCCCTAAGGGTGGATGCTACTGTAGTTTTTAGCCCCAGGAGGACACACTCCTCCAGCTGGCCATAGACACACATCTGTGTCCTGTCAGTATTGCAAAAGGAAGCATCCTTCTGTCTTCAACTTATGATACACACGGACTCGAGTTTCGAGGTATTGACCTCTCGTCAGCGTGTGACAATCATAGTTGTCGCCGAGAATTAGATTTCCTTCACAAATACTTAACTTTTTCCAGCGCCCACTGTCGCTGATATTGAAAAGTGAAATCAAACAATGATAAATATCAAAGTGAGTATATACAGTAGCGATAACACATCGTGACGTTTTTTGCCATTTCAATATGGCTAACCCCTAAGGGTGGCTGCTACTGTAGTTTTTAGCCCCAGGAGGACACACTCCTCCAGCTGGCCAAGACACACTATCTGTGTCCTGTCAGTATTTGCAAAGGGAAGTCATCCTTCCCGTCTTCAACTTATGATACACACGGACTCGAGTTTCGAGGTATTGACCTCTCGTCAGCGTGTGTGACAATCATAGTTGTCGCCGAGAATAGATTTCCTTCACAATACTTATACTTTTTCCAGCGCCCACTGTCGCTGATATTGAAAAGTGAAATCAAACAATGATTAATATCAAAGTGAGTTATATACAGTAGCGATAACACATCGTGACGTATTTTTATGTACGTATGTATATATGTATGTATGTTTGTATGTATGTTGTATGTATGTATGTATGTATGTATGTATGTATATATACGACGCGCTTTGGAGTTTCTGTCTACAAAATCTACTCACAAAGCTTTGGTCGACCCGAGGCTATAGTAGAAGTCATTTACCCAAGGTGCCACGCAGTGGGACTGAACCCGAAACCATTGGTTGGGAAGCAGCTACGATGCATATACTCATATATATATATATAATATATATATATATATATATTATATATATATATATATATAATATATATATATATATATATTATAATATATATATTATATATACCATGTGTGTGTGTGTGTGTGTGTGTGTGTGGTGTGATAAAATATACCAGATAATTGTACGTTCAATAAATAGAGACTGATAATTATATATATATAGAAGATAAATTATTTACACAATCACAGATTTAAAAGTCAAAAATAAGGACAGAAGAGATTGTATTATTAATATCGAGTAAGTTTGCGCGCTGGCAGAATCGTTAGCACACCGGGCTAAATGCTTGACGGTAGCTCGTCTGTCCTTACGTTCTAAGTTTAAATTCCGCCGAGGTCGATTTTGCCTTCCATCCTTTCGGGGTCGGTAAAATAAGTACCAGTTGAGTACTGAGGTCGATGTAATCAACTTCCCCTCCCCAAAATTTCGGGCCTTGTGCCTATAGTAGAAAGCATTATTAATATCGAGCTTGAAGGCGTCAAACTGGCAGAATCGTTTGCACGCCGGGCGAAATGCTAAGCAGTATTTAGTCTACCGCTACGTACTGAGTTCAAATTCCGCCGAGGTCGACTTTGCCTTTCATCCTTTCAGGGTCGATTAAATAAGTACCAGTTACACACTGAGGTCGATATAATCGACTTAATCCATTTGTCTGTCCTTGTTTGTCCTCTCTGCGTTTAGCCCCTTGTGGGTAGTAAAGAAATAGGTATTTCGCCGTCCCTACGTTCTGAGTTCAAATTGCGCCAAGGTCGATTTTGCCTTATATTCCATCGCGGTCGATAAATTAGTACCAGTGAAATACTGGGGTCGATGTAATCGACTCATCTCCACCCCAAAACTGCTGTCCTTGTGGCAAAATTTGAAATCGTTATTAATATCGAGTTTAAAATTCAAGATGAAATTAAGATTACGGTCAGTACGGAAAGATTTACTCAATAGAAGAGAGAGTTGGAGTTAGCTAGGCTGTGTCAAGGACTCCTCTGTCTATATTGGGATAAATAAGGATGAAACATTGATTCTATGTTGTATGTAGAAGCAAAAGGTTGACTGAGTGTATAAATAAAACCGAACTGATAATACAATCGTTAGAAGGAGAATTACGTAATTATGCGTGTAAAAGGTCACAAAATATAGGACGAGGAATCATAAAAGAGGGTTAGCGGAGCATAATGCAATATGTAAATTTAGGATATGAAAGGGATTAAATGGTCATATATATTTTGGGGTACTCGGTGTAAATTTGGTTTGACCCAATATATTACATAGAAGGGGAAGTCGGTTTGTTATTGTAAGTTTTCAATAAGTTATGCAGTCAGAATGAAATTCAATTTCGAGGGTTTTCCGAATAAAAATCTCTTCATATATGTAAAGGACCAACTACACCTGGAGTATTGGAGATGTTTTCCCCTCCTTCCTTTTTCTTTGGACTTTTTTGTTGTATAGAGAAGGGCAGAGAGAGCAGAATATGCAGTAGATGACATTGGTAGAAGTGCAGGTGAAGGACCCGGTGATATGATAGGGTCGATGATGGGTGCCGGTGAGGAGGATGGTGTTCGAGAGGTAAGGGTAAGTGCGGCAAGTGCGGTAGTATGTATATGCATATATACATATACATACTCTCTCTTTTACTCTTTTACTTGTTTCAGTCATTTGACTGCGGCCATGCTGGAACACCGGCTTTAGTCGAGGAAATCGAGCCCAGGATTTATTCTTTGTAAGCCTAGTACTTATTCTATCGGTTTCTTTTGCCGAACCGCTAAGTTACGGGGACGTAAACACACTAGCATCGGTTGTCAAGCGATGTTGGTGGTGGTGGTGGTGGGGGAAACACAGACACGCAAACACACACACATATACATATACATATATACAACGGGCTTCTTTCATTTTTCGTCTACCAAATCCACTCACAAGGCTTTGGTCAGCCCGAGGCTATAGTAGAAGACGCTTGTCCAAGGTGCTACGCAGTGGGACTGAACCCGGAACCATGTGGTTGGTAAGCAAGCTTCTTACCACACAGCCACTCCTGCGCGTATATATGAAATATTACAATTATGTATATATATATATATATATATATATATGTATATACTATATATATATAGATATATATATATATATATATATATATATATATATATATATATATGCATATATGGGTACAGGACGTCACAAAACGTAAACAATACGAAACGCAAAAATAACATGAAATACGAATGCAAACTTGGGCATGTGGGCAACGAGAGAAACAAATGGAAAATAGCCAAGTAGCATAAAGAACGACCCTTCATCAGTTGTCAGCTGTCCATCTACTCCTGAAACCAAAATAAAATTTGGGATTCGCAGTGGGTCAAAGTTGGTAACAAAAGCAAGTCCCCCTCTTTCTCCTTTACTCTATTTCGTTGCTCACGCGTGACCATCGTCCATCTTACTTTGCTTCAAGTGATCATCTTTCTTTTCCTTCAATCTGTCGTACAGACCAGACGCATTCTTATCTGTCTCCTCTTCTATCTCTTATCTTGTCAAAGATAATATTCCTCTAGCGTTCGCTACCTTACCTCGTCTGGCATATCGGCCCTCCATGTTTGTTTTCATTTGGTTTGCTGTGTGTCTCCACTGTTCTGTCTGTGTTACCAGCTTTGACCCTCCGCAAATCCCAAATTTTACTTTGGTTTGCAACTGTTTTCGAAGCCTCATAGTGTCGTCAGTGGCTCGAAATGAGTAGTAGATGGATAGCCGACAACTGATGAAGGGTCGTACTTTATGCTACTTGTCTTATTTTCCATTTGTTTGTCTCATTGTTCGCATACCCAAGTTTGCCTTCGTATTTCATGTTCTCTTCGTATTTCGTGTTGTTTACGTTTTGTGACGTCCTGTACCCATATATGTGTGTATATATACATATATATGTAAGCATACTCATATGTGTATATATGCATATATATATATATATATATATATATATATATATATATATATATATCTATATATACGTGTGTGTGTGTGTGTGTGTGTGTGTGTGTGTGTGTGTGTTTTGTGTGTATGTATTATCTATATTATTATATTTTCAAGTAAATTTATCTATCTAGTTATCTATCTATACATACATACATTCAAAAATTCAAACATGCATACATATATATATATATAATATATATATTATATATATTATAATTTAAAAAAAACGGCGAGAGAAAAAGATAAGAAAAAACAACAACGTAAGGACGTAACACATGCGAAGTATTAAAAAGACAGCTCGGGGAAGGAGTATAGCTCTTCTTCGGAAATAAGAACAATAAAAAAGTCCAAAGGAAAAAAAGGAGGGAAAAAATTGCCAATACTCCACGTGTAGTTGGTCCTGTACATATATGAATAGATATTTTTACTTGGAAACCCTCGAAATTTCATTCTGGCTGCATAACTTATTGAAAACTTTTAAGCAATAACAAACCGACTTCCCCTCCTATGTAACATGTAATCGTAACCTTGCTAATATACTGGGTCAAACCAAATTTACACCGAGTACCCTAAAATACATATGACCATTTAATCCCTTTTATATCCTAAATTTACATATTGCATTATGCTCTGCTAG
>NW_021825734.1:0-15968 GCF_006345805.1 Octopus sinensis | reverse complement strand
GAATTCTTGAACATCCAAGTGAGGGGTAGTGTTGAAGGGAAGGGGAGGAAGGGGGAAGGATTTTTCAACATTCGGGAGAGGGGGAAGGGGAGGAAGGATTTTAAACATTCCAAGGAGGGAGATTTGAAAGAGAGGAGAGGAAGAGGAAGTAAAATTCTTGAACACAACACACACCAGCCTGGTCCGGGAATCGAACTGGTTACCTCATAATTATGAGCACGACGCTCTAACCACTGAGTCATGCGCCTTCACACACACATACACACACTCACACACACACACACCACACACACACACACACTCACACACACACACACACACACACACACACACACACACACACACACACAAAACTTTACACCACTTATTCCAGTCTTGTTTTATTTTGTCTACGTGTTTGTGTAATTGTCCTTTTAACCTTCTGAATGCAAATACTACAAACGACGGCATTTTTGATTTTCACTCTTCTGGGACCAATGAAATGTATTCTCAATCACGTACAGATGACTATTTTAATTGGTATTTATTGATGTACGTCGACATTTGAAATGAAATAAATTACAGCTAAGGGAGATAACTCTAAGTAAGTCAAGGGAGGTAACTCTTAAAAAGCATTGAAATTTCAACTTTTCTTTAGATACGTTTTAAAGAGAAACTATGAGACTTCCGACTCGGAGGGACAGTTTTTGATCTGATCTGCTCTCTTGTATATTGTCTTCGCCGGTGTTGCTGATATTTTCGAATTTTGTTGTTGGGTCTTCAAAGTTTTCTACGGAATCATCTTTCAAGAATGAGGTGATGAAGCTGTGACTCCCTGGCGATGTATAGCTTCTACTATTTCACCAGTGCTTTTAACCAGTGTTGCCTTCCACCGGAAATCCCTGAATACTTCTTGGGGCTTTTATGTGCCCTGTCTGTTGGGTTCCTGAACGATTGCAGTCATCTTCACAAATATTTCCCACGTGTTCTGGCTACAACAGACCAATGGACCATTAAACCACAGACACAAGCAAATAAGGCAGCTGCTACGTGGTCAGCTGTGTAGTTAGAAATAGCAGTCTAATCTCCCTCAGATCACATCCTACTGTCATAAACAGATACTGCTACTTCTTCTTCTTCACGGCATCGTCTACCACAAAATTCCGCAGTAGTAAAAAAGGTCCTTTGAGGAAAACTTCAAAGAGGGCAGCCAGCGCAACTGGGTGCAGGTTGTATGCAATGACGAAGTGGCCAGCGAAATCAGCCTGATGTATCTCATAGATATTGGATTGAAATAACTTCCAGTGGATTTTGTTAATCACTACCAGGCATCATGGATGTCAACAGCTGTGTTGGGTGCACTGGCATGTTCCTGTGGAGACACATTTTCCTCAGAATTTGGCACTGTCATCGGTTCTACCCAGTTAGTAAATTCACGACTTATCACAAGATCAAGAAAAGTTCCCAGAAGGGCCAGTGGTTCCGTATCCTTTGTCGGTTTACTCTGCAGTGCTCTTGGTGGTTTGATTATCGGTGTTACTTACTATTTAACACTATTGTTGACCATCAACCAACGGAAGCTCCACGGGAGTCCAGTCCAGTGGCCAGTCATCATAGTCGGTGGGTTTGCTGGCTCCTTCATTGATTCTCTACGTGGAGCAACTGTACAATACTCCGGTTACGACTAAGAATGGAATATAATTCTCGAACATTCTGCTCCTAATATCCAACACATCAATGGCAAACAACACCTTAACAACCATCAACTGCTTTCTCTTCTATCTTTTCTTACCATCATTGGTCTTACCTAACATAAGATAACGTCCGAGATGTCTGCTTCCCTTTTGGAGTTCCGTTTCCTCTCTCTCTCTCTCTCTCTCTCTCTCTCTCTCATTATGACAGTAGGATATGATCTGAGGGAGATTAGACTGCTATTTCTAACTACACAGCTGACCACGTAGCAGCTGCCTTATTTGCTTGTGTCGGTGGTTTAATGGTCCGTTGGTCTGGTGTGCCCAGAACACCTGGGAAATATTTATGAAGATGACTGCAAATCGTTCAGTTTTGGTTGTTTGACATTTGTCACACTTTATTTATTCTCTTCTATTTTTCAAACATTTAGAATAAAATTGCCATTTCAAAGAATGATTTTAACAAGGAGGACAAAGATGATGTAAAGTGAAGCAGATGCGTGAAATATATTCAGGGTATCCATTCCATCACATGACATTGTATCACACTACATTGCATTCCATCGCTTTACATCCGCATTCCGTTCACATTCCATTGACATTCCATTTGCATTCCATTCACGTCCTATGCACATTCCATTTGCATTCCATTACATTCCATTTCATTCACATTCCATTTACATTCCAATCGCATTTCATTCATATTCACATTTCATTGGCACTCCACTCACATTCCATTCACATTCCGTCACATGTGACGGGATATGATGGAACGTAATGTGAAGCTAAATCACGCGACCATGGTGCAGCTACGTCGATATACCTCTACTGAAGTGGAGGTCGCATGGGTTTTGACCACGCTACTCTTCCAGGGGGAAGAAATAAAATCATTCGACACGGCTGCACTCAGCATAATTTTGAGTGTGCGAGGCCTGAACTCAAAGTGGAAGCAAGCTGGTTTCCTCAACGACCCCAGGTCCCATACAATAGATGTGATGGTGACTACTGAGACCAAGTTGGACAAGCTGCAGGACTTCTCGACTCTTTTAAACGGCTATGAAAAAAATTACGTCTCCTAGCCAGACCGGAGGGCAGAGAGGCGTAGTTTTTCTCTGATAAAGCTTGGCTCTACAGATACGTACGATCCTTGTGGACCCAGAAGGCGAGTTGGTCGTTCTGGATCTAACATTCAGGGATAAAGCTTTCAGGTTGATTAGCATTTACACGCCTAGTATCGTAGGCAAACAGAATGATTTCTATCGATGCCTGGAGAATTTCCTTGTAACGTCAAAGACACTAGTTATGTTGGGAAACTTTAACGCTATACTGGATTCACGCCAGGATAGTGTGGGCTCGAACAATAGGAAAAGTAACTCGTACCTTGGCCTTCTAAAGCACTGATAGATCGATATCTTTCTTTTCTTTTTTTTTTCATACTCTCAGACCCGAACCCGACCTCATCTTCCATCGTTATTTTCCTGCCGTTATTTGTTCACCACAGGTCCTATTATTTAAGACGCTGCGATATTATTGTAAGCAAATCACACGACTATGGAGCAGCTACGTCGATGTAGTCCTATTCATCAGGTTTTAAATGTATGGATCTGGTGATATTGATGCGTATTCATAAAGTGCAATGAATTCAAACTATTCATAGTTTCATAGTTTCTCTTTAGTGAGTATCTGAATAAAATTTCACGTTTAAAGTCTTTGTACGAGTTACCTCCCTTGACTTACTTAGAGTTATCTCCCTTTGCTATAATTTATTTCACTTCAGATGTCGACGTATATCAATAAATACCAATTAAAATAGTCATCCGTACGTGATTGAGAATACATTTCATTGGTCCCAGAAGAGTGAAAATCAAAAATGCCGTCGTTTGTAGTATTTGCTTTCAGAAGGTTGAAAGGACACAAACACGTAGACAAAAGAAAACAAGACTGGAATAAATGGTGTAAAGTTTTGTGTGTGTGTGTGTGTGTGTGTGTGTGTGTGTGTGTGTGTGTGTGTGTGTGTGTGTGTGTGTGTGTGTGTGTGTGTGTGTGTGTGTGTGTGTGTGTGTGTGTGTGTGTGTGTGTGTGTGTGTGTGTGTGTGAAGGTGCATGGCTCAGTGGTTAGAGCGTCGTGCTCATAATTATGAGGTAATCAGTTCGATTCCCGGACTGGGTTGTTGTGTGTTCAGTTCTTGAGCAATACACTTTATTTCTCGTTGCTCCAATTCACTCAGCTGTAGAATTGAGTTGCGACGTCACTGGTGCCAAGTTGTATCGGTCCCTTTGCCTTTCCCTTGAATAACATCGGGGCGTGGAGAGGAAGAGGCTGATATGCATGGGCGAATGCTGGTTCTCCCAGAAATAACCTTGCCCGGGAATGTGCTTCGGATGGACACTTTCCAGGTGCAATCCCATGGTCACTTATAACTGATTGGTGGGGTCCTTTATATATATAACTAGCAGTATTGCCCGGCGTTGCTCGGGTTTGTAAGGGAAATAATTATATAAGCATTTTTAGAGATGTAAAGTATAATAGCCATCTCAATATGGCTAACCACAAAGGGGGAGGGGTGTTACTGTAGCTTTTTACGTTCTGAGATTTAATAATAAATTTTAGAGAGTTACTTCCCTTATATATGTCAAAAATGGATTAAAAATGGGAAAAATTGATGGTAATTTTTTTCTTTAATCGTAGACTCATCGTAGACGCGCGCTAATACCCAGACGGGCTCGATATGAATCACAACTATAAGATACCCGGTTTTGGTTAAACTGCACCGCAAAATGTGGGAGTAGTTAGGAATCTAAATCGTAGGAGACATACACACAACCTCACTTTTATATATAAAGATTTCCTCTATTTACATAATATTGAGGTCTCTTTCTTTCTTTTGTTATCTTACTGTTTTTACCAATATACATATATATATAAATATATATATAGTTACAGAGATGTACTTGCATAGCAAGTGACTTGATCTGAGATCGTGTGCTGGAACGAAAACAGTTGCAGCGTTGAAGGTGTTTATAAGCCATTTAAGAAACACACAAAAACCGTTAGATTCACTTCAACATTTAAATTAATTTGCCAAAATATTTTCGTCGCTTTGAGACCGCGACCTGTTAGCACGATATTTTTGTCAGTGAACAGGTCGCGGTCTCAAAGCGACGAAAATATTTTGGCAAATTAAATTAAATGTTGAAGTGAATCTAACGGTTTTTGTGTGTTTCTTAAATGGCTTACAAACACCTTCCACGCTGCAATATATATATATACACACATATATATATATGTATGTATGTATGTGTGTATATGTGTATGCATGTATGTGTGTGTGTGTGTGTGCGTGTGTGTGTGTTGTGTGTGTGTGTGTGTGTGGTGTGTGTGTGTGTGTGTGTGTGAAGGTGCATGGCTCAGTGGTTAGAGCGTCGTGCTCATAATTATGAGGTAATCAGTTCGATTCCCGGACTGGGTTGTTGTGTGTTCAGTTCTTGAGCAATACACTTTATTTCTCGTTGCTCCAATTCACTCAGCTGTAGAATTGAGTTGCGACGTCACTGGTGCCAAGTTGTATCGGTCCCTTTGCCTTTCCCTTGAATAACATCGGGGCGTGGAGAGGAAGAGGCTGATATGCATGGGCGAATGCTGGTTCTCCCAGAAATAACCTTGCCCGGGAATGTGCTTCGTATGGACACTTTCCAGGTGCAATCCCATGGTCACTTATAACTGATTGGTGGGGTCCTTTATATATATAACTAGCAGTATTGCCCGGCGTTGCTCGGGTTTGTAAGGGAAATAATTATATAAGCATTTTTAGAGATGTAAAGTATAATAGCCATCTCAATATGGCTAACCACAAAGGGGGAGGGGTGTTACTGTAGCTTTTTACGTTCTGAGATTTAATAATAAATTTTAGAGAGTTACTTCCCTTATATATGTCAAAAATGGATTAAAAATGGGGAAAATTGATGGTAATTTTTTTCTTTAATCGTAGACTCATCGTAGACGCGCGCTAATACCCAGACGGGCTCGATATGAATCACAACTATAAGATACCCGGTTTTGGTTAAACTGCACCGCAAAATGTGGGAGTAGTTAGGAATCTAAATCGTAGGAGACATACACACAACCTCACTTTTATATATAAAGATTTCCTCTATTTACATAATATTGAGGTCTCTTTCTTTCTTTTGTTATCTTACTGTTTTTACCAATATACATATATATATAAATATATATATAGTTACAGAGATGTACTTGCATAGCAAGTGACTTGATCTGAGATCGTGTGCTGGAACGAAAACAGTTGCAACGTTGAAGGTGTTTATAAGCCATTTAAGAAACACACAAAAACCGTTAGATTCACTTCAACATTTAAATTTAATTTGCCAAAATATTTTCGTCGCTTTGAGACCGCGACCTGTTAGCACGATATTTTTGTCAGTGAACAGGTCGCGGTCTCAAAGCGACGAAAATATTTTGGCAAATTAAATTTAAATGTTGAAGTGAATCTAACGGTTTTTGTGTGTTTCTTAAATGGCTTACAAACACCTTCCACGCTGCAATATATATATATACACACATATATATATATGTATGTATGTATGTGTGTATATGTGTATGCATGTATGTGTGTGTGTGTGTGTGTGCGTGTCTGTGCTTGTGATTGTCCTCCACCACTGCTTGACAACGAATGTTGGTTGTTTACATCCCTGTCACCTAGTGGTTTGACAAAGGAAACAGATAGAATAAGTACAATGCTTACAAAAATAAAACTGGAGTTGATTCATTAAACTACAATTCTTCAAGGCATTGCCCCAGCATGGCCACAGACCAATGGCTGGAAAAAGCAGAAGAATAAAAAGAATACATTCTCTGCTTTGGTCTTATGTTCAAGGCATGAGAAGGCCTAACAGACCTTGTAGAAACAGCAGCCAAATCTCCCTCAAATCACACCTTACTGTCTTATGTATGTATATATATATGAGCCAATGAGGGGGACCTCTACATGGTAGCTAGACGTGGTAGAAATAGCAGCCAAATTTCCCCCAAATCACACCTACTGTCTTATCTATGTATATATGTATGTATGAGCCTATGAGGGAGACCCCTACATGGCAGCTAGACATGGTAGAAATAGCAGCCAAATCTCCCTCAAATCACACCTCACTGTCTTATGTATGTGTATTATATATATATAGATATATATATATATATATATATATAGATATATATATATATATACAAGCCACTACGGTTATTTAATGTAAAGTCTTCCTCAAATCAATCTCTCGCTATTTACTCTCTTCCAAGAACATTTTCACTCACTCTTATCTCTTAGCTTCCCATACATTTTACTCATGTATCTATCAGCGTCATAGACAGAAACAAATATTACATCGCCATCGCATTCTATTGTCTACCTGTCAACACACAGTGAATTAGTTTCAGTTTATTCGTTGCACACTGTGTGTGTGCGTTTGCGTGTGCTGTAACCCAAACTAAGAAAAGCATTTGACATATACACCACAATGTGAGTTTTCTCTAAATTTTGCTTAATTGGGGTTGAAATTTTAAAAACCGGACCTGGCAAAACCCGATGCATTCTACTCTTAAAAATGCTAGGTAAATTGTAATTGAAGAAATCCTATATTGTAGATTTCTATAACTGACAAAGGGAGGCAGATAAAATCTGCCTTTTATAATAAGAGATATTTTGTTTTAGTCGTTAGACTTGCGTTCATGCTGGGGTACTGCTTACAGGGATTTAATTAAATTGATCATTTCCCCAGAAATTAATTTAAGTCGGGTACTTAAATCAGTTTCTTTCGCCGATGTGTACGTAATGGTGATGTAAACAAACCATCGCCGGTTGTCAAGCTGTGCAGTGTAACAGGCATACATTTCATATATATATATATATATATATATATATATATATATTCATATCTAAAATACCACGTAGTGGCAATGAACCTTAAAAAAGAGTTGTGTGTGTGTACATGCACACACTCTCTCTCCATCACACACGCGCACACACACACACACACACACACATACTCATCGCTCGTTGTCATTCCAACTGAATGAAATTAAATGTAGGGAACAGTTAACTGTTTCAGATATGATGGCAATGACGCCAACGACATCAGAGATGATGATGATGATGATGATTATGATGATGATGACGATGACAGCAACGAAGACGATGACAACGATGCTGATGATCTTGGAGAAGTAGGTGTCAGAGGATTCCCTCGCCTTATAATATGACAAGAGTTGCTTATAACCGTAAGACAAAGTGATTCTTGCGAATTTTTACAAGTACCTCAGTTCGTCAGTTTGAACAGCACTCTCAGACACACATACATCCAACTATAAACACACACACACACACACACACACACACACACACATCCTACTCAGACATACGCACATACATACAAACTCGTCGACTCAAACGCTAAAACCTCAGTTTCGTCAACGAAGAAGCAAATATGTGACACGTCAACTTGTTAGAAATAACTGCTAAATTTCCCTCAAATAAATTACATCGGACCGTAATGACAAAAAGAACGATTTTAAATCATTTAATCTTACACATATTGTTTAAAAAAATTTTTTAAATCAAAGTGACATGTCATGGCTGGAACGTCCTTCATAAAAGATAAGTTTAATCATGGGGGAAATGAAGCTAAACAATAACAATATTCTTTTCTATTCAAGGCCCAAAATTTTGGGGGGATGGTGGGGGAGGCCAGTCGATTAGATCGACCCCAGTAGGCAACTGGTACTTAATTTATCGACCCCGAAAGGATGAAAAGCAAAAGTGACGTCGGTGGAATTTGAACTCAGAACATAAAGACAGATGAAATACCGCTAAGCATTTTACCTGGCGTACTAACATTTCTACCAGCCCGCTGCTCTTGAACAATAACAATATTTAATAAAGGTGAACCAGTAGTACGTTCACCACCGTTTCGGCCCGCACGGCTCCTCTCAGGTAGCTTTTCGCCGAGTGTCCGTCGTGGCCAGTATGTTCAAAGTGGGGAAAAAGTAAAGTCAAAATCTAATTCCGATCGCTTCCACAACAACCAATTAGATTTTCCGTTGAAAAATTTCTTCCAAGGAAAAGAGGACTTTAGACAATAAAAATATGTTCATTATTCAGGCTGCTAAGGGAGAAAACATCGAGATTGTTTCGGAATTATTTGACTTCCTCAGCTAGAGAATAACTACACTATCCTTGCAACAACTGTGATGGCATAATTATTAAATGTATGTACAATATTGCGCAAGAGGCTAATTGGTGAAGAAAATGACCATATTTAAAAAAAAAACAATCAAAGAATTTTCACTAAGTCGCTGCCTGCATTAAAAACAGTTAAATACATTCTAAATATTAAATAATGCTCGCAATCTGCTTCTTTTTTTTGTTTATTTTTCTACTATTCGATTATGGCCTATCTCCCTTACAATGTTCATATTTAAGTTCAAGTATAAATATTGTGATTGTACATTGATCGATTCTTGTATAGTATGTGTGTGTGTGTATACAAATATATATATATATATATATATATATATATATATGTGCATAGATACACATATACATGCACACACATACACATCTATGCATACATATACACATATGCATACACACCCATATATATACGTGTGTGGATGATTAAATTTGTGCGTGAGAGGGGGTAAGAAAGAAAGAAAGAAAGAAAGAAGGAATATATATATATGTATAGAGAGAGAGAGAGAGAGAGAAAGAAAGAAAGAAGGAAAGAAAGAAAGAAAGAAAGAAAGAAAGAAAGAAAGAAAGAAAGAAAGAAAGAAAGAAAGAAAGAAAGAAAGAAAGAAAGAAAGAAAAAAAGAAAGAAACAACCCGGTGACCCAGAAGCTATATGACTCAGCTTTTACACCAAACTATCCTTCAAAGCTGTTCTAACAAGAAATAAAGTGTAAGGGGAGAGGCGGTGTCTACTATTCCCGTGGGCTCCTTTGGTGCCCTCGGTCACCCGCAACATCCCTGAGCAATTGTTAGGTAATCGTTGCCCTGCCGAGTTTCGGACAAACTTACTGACAAAGCAAGCCTGATAGGTGGAAGGAGTTCAGTAGCCGTTACCTGACCCGACCATACGACACATTTTATTGCGGACTACATGTAATACCATTGAATGACCTGACTTTGGAAAATGAAATTTTCAATCCAACACAAATCCGAATCAAATATATATACACCAAATATAATTTGGTCGCTGAAAACACCATTTTCTGGCTTCCTGAAAAGTGATTCTGCAGCTGGTGCCATTTGTGTCGAATGGACTACATTATTTACTCGCAGAGAGACTATTTTGGGCATTAGCTTTAAGAGTGCTATGAATCAGTGTTTCACTGATTAGATTTCTATAAATGGTGCAGGCATTTTCTCTGGGAGACAGAATTTCAACGAAGTGCTGAAAACTAAAGAAAAAAAGGTTATGCGCACTGCAAGTACTCGTTGCACCTTAAATGCAACGAGTGCTTGCAGCGAAGATAAGCAGCAGGTTCAAAACGGTACCCAACCCTGCACTAATTGACACTAAACAATCCGATTCTCTTGTTGAGAGCAGTCGGCTGTGACAATCTAGAAAACAGCTGCTGCTTCAATCGGCTTCTTCAAAGGCAAACATACGCAATGGTTTGATAAAAAAGATGTGAAGTTACAACAGCTGTTATCTGAAAAAAAAACATTCCATGGACGAGGTACACGGCAAGTTACCAAAGCAAATCATAGACGTGGATACTTCGCAACAAAAGGAACTGTGGCTGTTGAAAGACCGAAAGAAAGCTCAGGGAAATGTCAGTTTGTCGAAGGTTTTGATAAAGTAAGACTTGTATGTTGCCAGCCTGGGGGGAGATATGGTCAAAAAAAGAAGAATACCAATGAAGAATAAATACTTCCATCTATACACCTAGAAAAGCAATGCTGTTAAATGCTGGCGGGAGCATTCTACTTTACTATGAAACCGACCCTAATATCGTGGGTTCAATATCCGGACCAGATAGTACATTGTGTTCTGGAGCAAGGCACTTTATCCTACATTGTTGGTACAAATCTCTCTCCCTCCAGCTATCATATCCTCGATGTACCGTTCGGCCAATGGGTAGAAGAGTCAAAAAGGTATCTATGTCGACTCGTAAAAAGGTATCTATGTCGACTCGCAATTACGTTGGTATTTAAAATAATTCACCATACTCGTTCATGGATGACAATTGGTTCGTTAGAAAGATTCTCAGCAATTTCTTTTCAGGTTCTGGGACGTATTAAGCAGTTTCTGGAAGACTGGAGAACTTGTAGCTGCCATCCACAAGACAAAACCTCAGAAAGTTCCTGGTGTTGACAGCATTGCTATGAAGTCAATAAGTAGAATGGGAAGGAATGGCGACGAAGACTTCTGCAATTCGATAGAGAATTTTATCAATACGGTAATGTCTTACAATGTTCAATGATGCATGAATAGTCACCATTTACAGGGGGAAAAGTGACCCAAAAGACTGAAATGAGCAAGAAATTCCTTTCTTGTCTGTGAAACAGAAAATTGTAACAAAATGATTATTTCTCGTATATTTCTCATACGACCATAATAAATATCCGAGCAAACTCTTTCTGAAAGCCAATGTGATTTTCGTCTATTTAGGAACATCAGAATAGTTCTCTCCTTGCGACAAATTCAGGAAAAGGTTATCGAACAGCGAGTACCACTTTCCGTCAACTTAACTAAAGTTTTCAATAGTGTGAGAAGAGAGAACCTATGGATCCTACTCAACAGAGGTGCATGCACAGGCTTATTTGGGGATGAAACTAGAACATGGCGTTTGTCAAGTCCAGGTCATATTTGGTACAGAGTTCGACTGGAATTTGTCCATTGGATTTCAGATTTCATTTTTCAAAGCCAGATGGATCACGAGTGCTACTGGTAACATGTAGTCCAGTAAATCCTGCCGTGCTGTATGATCGGGTGACCGGTGACTAAATTGGCTCCCCTACATACACACACTCACCAGATTAGCCTCATTAGGAAGGTTGTTAGAACCTCAGAAGGACAAAAAATTCGGTAGGATCAACGATTATCTAACAATTGCGCAAAGGCATTGATGTCGAACACGTCGCAAGACTACCTAGGAATGATGGACAACCTACTTCTTGTTAAAATGTATCTCTTGTAGGAATCACTCAAGTAAATGCTGAAAATCACTTAGCTCTTGGGTCACCGAGAGCAAAGCTATTTTATCTTCACATTCGATAGACTAACTTGCGGAGACAGGCAAGCAGTTCCATGATAGTTGATTTTCGATCACTCGGTCTTTTTTGCAGCTCGGTCTTTTTTGCAGTCGTCCGTGGAATAAAGTGCTCAGAATATACCTCACTAGAGACATATCATGATCCAAGTTGTTGCGGAGTGTACAGTGCAATCTCAGAATAAACTGCCATATTACATAATAGAGAACAGAGAAAATAATTCCTTGTTATAATCCTTAATTATGCCATAAAGTCAGCTAAATATTTATGACAAATTTACCATGTTTTTTTTATGGCTCTCCGCCACTTGAAACTAACATTCCTAGTGCCAATTAAGGCAGTGAACTGGCAGAATTGTTACCGCACCACGAAAAATACTCCGCGGCATTTCGTCCGTCTGTAGGTTCTGAGTTCAAATTCTGCCGAGGTTGACTTTGCCTTTCATCCCTTCGGGGTCGATGAAATAAGTACCAGTTACGCATTGAGGTCGATACAATCGACTTAATCCGTTTGTCTGTCCTTGTTTGTCCTCTCTGTGTTTAGCCCCTTGTGGGTAGTAAAGAAATAGGTATTTCGTCTGTCGCAACGTTCTGAGTTCAAATTCCGGCGAGGTCGACTTTGCCTTTCATCCTTTCGAGATCGATAAATTAAGTACCAGTGAAACACTGGGGTTGACGTGTTCGACTAGTCTCCGCTCCCAAAATTTCAGGCCTTGTACCAATAGTAGAAAGGATTATTATTATTATTTTTATTATTATTATTATTATTATTATTATTATTATTATTATTATTATTATTATTATTATTATTATTAAGGCGGCGAGCTGGCCGAATCGTCAGCACTCCGGGAAAAGTGCTCAGCGGCATTTCGTCTGTCGGTAGGTTCTGAGTTACGATTCCATCGAGGTTGTCTTTGCTTTTCATTCTTTCGGGGTCGATAAAATAAGTACCAGTAGAGTGCTGGGGTCGATGTAATCGATTTACCCCCTCACCCGAAATTGCTGGCCTTGGACCAAAATTTGAAACTATTATCATCGTTATTATTGATGCGAACTGGTTGAATCGTTGGTGCGCCGGACAAAATGCTCAGTAGTACGAATTCCAACTTCACATTTTAAGTTCAAATCCCGTCAAGGACAACTTCGCCTTTTATCCCTTAAGGGTAAAATAAACAGCAGTTGAGCACTGCGGTAGACGTAACCGAGTATCCCTCCCGATACACAGAATTCCAGGCCTTGTGCCTGTATCAGAATAAACTATAATTCATAATAGTGGGAACTTGAATTATCTCCTCCTGCTGAAAGCAATAAATATCGTATTCCACCGCCAGACGACAGTATTAATGCCGGCAGCAGACACAACAACAAAGATTGCATCCAATCTCCAGAATGTGTGTGTGTGTGTGTGTGTGTGTGTGTGTGTGTGTGTGTGTGTGTTGTGTGTGTTGTGTGTGTGTGTGTGTGTGTGTGTGTGTGTGCAGAACAGATCAATTTATCTGTCAGGATTTACTTTAATAGCAAAGCTGGTCACTTTTTACAGAATTTTATACCGTGGATAAATACTTAAGCTGCTTAAAACAAGTGTGTATAAATGTGTGTGCGGGTGTATACATACCTATATATATCATACATACATACATTATATATATATATACGCAGACACACATACACACACACACAAACACACACACACATATATATATATATACACTCACACATACTTGAATATATGATATACACATATCCATGCATGCACACATACATACACACACTCACACACGTGGGTTTTCGTACGTACTCGCGTGTAGAAGGAGATGAATGGCAGAAAAGCGAGAGAGGAAGGAACTGACACGGAGATATGTATGTCAATGGATAAAGATAGATATAGACAGGCATATAGAAATACGATGACAAAGACCACACAATATGATGTGTGTGTGTGTGTGTGTGTGTGTGTGTGTGTGTGTGTGTGTGTGTGTGTGTGTGGAGAAAGAGCGGGGAAGGAGGAACAAGAAAGGTAGGAAAAATGCGTAACGTTTCGAGTTGCATCTTTCTTCAGAGAGTGGTGATTTCTGTTCATTTCTGAATAAATTGGAAATAAGGAAAAAGAAAAAGAACGAAAAGTACCTGAGAGTCAGAAATACCGATTATCAAAGCGTTTTGATTTTATCTAATAGAAACAATGCATTTTATATTAGTTTCTTTTCCAGAATGAAAAAAAAACACAAATGAGAGACGCAATAGTTATTTGACGAATCAAAGGTTAACGAATGCGTTGATGTTAGAAATAAGTTTGCAAAAGGAATTAGGCAAAGTGTGACTTGCAGATAAGGCGAGACCTGAGATTGTGAATAAAATTTAAAGGAATATTCTGTACATGAGGGAAAGAAAAAAGTGGACGAACTCAGATATGAAAGATTAATATTAATTCAGAAAGTATAATTATCAATGAGGATCCTTATTACATCTGTTTGTACGACAACAGAAAATTATTCTTTCGAGGTCGTCAATGTACAAAGGGATCTTTGTTTATATGCGTAAAAAGAGAATTATCATTTATAAGTTTTACATGATAATACTTTCGTACAATTAATTTTTGCTTTTATAATTGGGATATTTATTTATGGGAAACTTGTACAAAACATTGGAAAATAAGAGAAGAGTGTCCACAAAGTGAAACGGATTGGACAGAGGTCGCAATGGAGAAGAAATAAACAAGAACACTGACAAATCCGAGGAGCAGAAGGAGAGTGTGACAAATTCGAAAAGTTATAATATATATATATATATATATATATATATATATATATATATAATATATATATATATATATATATATATATATATATATATATATACAGACAGGCATAGAGGAGGGGTTAAGGCCAAAAGAAATGCACACTTATGTGTACACACACAAACAAAAAAAAACATTAAAATGTGCTGTGTACGCACAACAAATAACCAGTTATTATATAGTTTATCGCGTTAAAATTCTAAAATTTCATGTAAAAAATTGCATATGCGAGTACAGTGTTTCATATACTGTCAAACAGGACAGAACGGACAAAGGCAAACGTATTTGAAATAACATCCGTAAACAGTGCTATTTCAAAATAATCATTCCTACAACTGTTTCAATAATTCTTACGAAACACGGGTTATTGATGAATTATTGAATCAGCTGTAGGAATGAATATTTTAAAGTGTCACCGATACTGATTTCAGGGTTCACGGTACCAACATTTCAAGTTTCACCTTAGAAAAAACTGTAACGACTTTCCTCGGGCACAGATATTTATAATCTGCACCTGACGAAAGTCGTGAGATTTGAAATGTTGCTATACTCGTAGGAATTATATTCAAAATAAACCTTCATATACTCTACATTCTAAAATGATTTTAATCCTTATATGACTGATATTCTTAATCTGTGTATTAATGATATGTGTGCATACGTATGTGGGTGCGCACGCACATGTGTGCCCACCGGACGATTAGACTAATGTTGCTCCACCTGTTTCCCCTTTCCGTACTTCAATTTCAGAGAAACCTACTTCTAACCATTAACGCACAGTTAGTCTGTGTGTGTGTGTTTGTGTGTGTGTACGTGTGTGTGTGTGTGTATGTGTGTGTGTGTGTGTGTGTGTGTGTGTGTGTGTGTGTGTGTGTGTGTGTGAAGCCTAAAGATCGCAGTGGCTTGAAACTCGAGTCGCGAGACAAACTCTGTTTCAGTTTTAATATAAAACAGAAACTATATATCTTCTACATGTTTTGTGCACTCCACTCTCATTCGTTCGGCCTTGAGCAATGTATGTTTGTGTGTGTGTGTGTGTATGTGTGTGTGTGTGTCTGTGTCTGTGTGTGTCTGTGTCTGTGTCTGTGTGTCCATGACCCGTAAGAAGTTTTAATTAATATTTTATTGCAAAGTTTATTTACTTGTTTTCTCTTGATTCTAATGTAACCCACACCCCACCATAATACTACCACACCCAACTGATAGGGCACACGTC
>NW_021825733.1:0-14799 GCF_006345805.1 Octopus sinensis | reverse complement strand
AATAGATAAATAAACAGAAATCAGACTCGTTTTTAATAATATTGCAATACTTGTTAATTGAAACCTTTAGATAACTACTTCTAAAATGACTCACTCTCCAATGTTTAGAGGCGAGGGAGATGCCTGTGTGACTTCCGATGGTTAAATTAGATGATCAAACGTTGCCGAAATTAGACTTTCTAATTTGGATCATTTTTGTTGTCTTGATCTAGTTAACCTAGTCGTTGTTGTTGTTGTTGTTGTTGTAACATCTATTATTATTATTATTATTATTATTATTATTATTATTATTATTATTATTATTATTATTATTATTGTTATTAATTATTTTCAATGCCGTTATTGATATTATTTTTTCCATGTTATTTTTTTCTTTTTTCTAGTTGATGTTACTCTTGTTACTGTTGTTGTTGCTGCTGTTGTTGTTTTTGTTGTTATTATAATTATTATTATTATTATTATTATTATTATGATTACAATGATGATGAAGATGATGAGGATGATGATGATTTTGATGGTGATGCTGCTGCTACTGTTGCTGAAATAACATAATTGTCCGGTGGAAAAGATGATTAAACGGAAAGTAATATATATAAAAAAGGGTAAGGCCCATAACCTCAACATATCTATATATATAATATATATATATATATATATATATATATATATATATATATATAGTGTGTGTGGTGTGTGTGTGTGTGTGTGTAGTCATATATAATGTATGCATATATGTATGTATATATATGTATATCTATAATATACATATATATATGTGTGTATTTAATCTATGTCACTTTTTTTACACACGCACACATATGCATACGCATACCGCCCTCCTCCATATATATATATATATAATATATATTATATATATATAATATATATATATATACACGCACACACAAACACACAAACATACTGACGGTTATCTACAAGGCTGCTGAAACAGAATCCTCCATGTTGAGTGAGGTTTAACATTTAATCAATTTCCAATTAAGAATCACAAACAACAACAACAATAACAACAACGACAAGAACAGGAGCTAAAAGAAATGCAGCATTGACGTCGACAATAATAATCCCATAGAAAGAATAAAAAAAAAGAAAAATTCAATCTACATACCTTATTTTTTCTCTCTCTCTCTCTCTCTCCTCGTCCAACATACCTTCATGGTTCCCATTAAGAAGTGAACTCTGCATATCAAAGTGACAATTTTTTCTCCAGCAAAAATTTATTTTTCAGTTGATATATCTAAATGACTGTGAGATGATTAAATGGTATCCATTTTTTTTTCCTATTAATTTTTATCTACGAAATATATATTTTCGGTATGTTGCGTCTTTTATCTGAAAACAAATCATGAGTCGTGTTCATGATATCGGTTTCAGAGACACGAGGTATATATATTTTTTTATTAATTATAACGAACCTAGTAAAAGCTACGAAGAGTACACATAGCCTTTGCTGATTTTCCCAGGCTGTTAGGACCCTTGTGTTTGATGTTTAACCTGAACTATTTATCCTTTTCTGATCTGTATTCTCCTCACAAATTACACTGTGTAACAAAAAATTAATTTTTTTGGTCATTATTTCTTTGGTCAGTAAGTATTATTTCATATTTGCTTCTATCTAGAAATCAAAGGAAATGACTACTATTCCCTTCAAACTTTGCTTTTGTGACCTGGACATCAATGTTTTGAAACTGGCCTATTTTCCGTTACATTTCAGACATATTCAGGGTCGAATTGCTGAAGTAGAAGTACCATTATGATATATCTGATCAATACCACAGATTTGTTTGTCAGTTGCTTGACCTTAACCACTTGAGCATGTCCCTTGATGGCTGACAATATGTGCGTCTCTGATCATAAGCAGGCGCAGTGGGGGAACATTATAACCTTGTGTTGAAGGGGATTCTTTGGGGTTTGAATAAAAGTAACAAAAGCAAAGTTTGAAGGAAATAGCCATTTTTCATATTTTTTAGGGGTAATCAAATAGGAAATAACAGTTGCTACCCAAGGATAAAAATCGTGATACACAGTGTTATCGACGTATTTGTAAGGAAAGTCTAACAAAGAAAGGAATTACAATAAGGTCTCCCAACTAAGTTTGCAAAGAGGTACCTGGTTGCTTACGAGCCACTTTGATCAGTGAGATTCCCATCGATGAAGTCCCCCAATTTTTTTACTTTCCTTTTTAGCTTTTCGTATCCCTGTACTGATGTACCTGTGGAACTCCGGAATTAAGCTTGATCATAGCAAGTTCTCAACACGTGATTGAACAGATACATAAATAAAAACACTCTAGTCACAACTATCCTGTCTTTTTCGAGTACAGTGTACTTTGAACTCTATAATATATAATGTCTCCTTTTTGAAATCAGCCGGGAGATTTGACCGCTATTCGGCCACGTAGAACACCCATTTATAATTCTAGAGGAAACCATTGAGAATTTATGTATTGCTTGTCAGTGTGAAGGGCAATGCCCTTGACTCTTTTAGGGTCTCCGAGACCGGTGGGTAGGAGAAAAGTATCGCTCAAATGTTTGCAACAAAGTGATTCTCTTAAAGGCAACCAAAGGCTTGGTGTTTAATAGGATGACACAGTAAGTCATCCTCTCAAGGTTTTTAGGAATGTGAGTGGAGATGAGGAGAGAACAAAATTCGGGAAGAAAGTGGGTGAGTAAACCGCTCGCTACTTCAGAACATCATCAGACAATATAAAATCGGTTGTCATTGTTGTTATCTAACCTCAATTTAAGCCTCATTGAGTATCTTTGATCAAATTCATTTTATTTTATCGATTTAAGGAGTATTTAAGTTAACACCATCTATATATCTTTTTACTTACATACATACATACATACATACATACATACATACATACATACATACATACATACATACATAAATGCACACATGCATAATACATACATGCATACATACGTACATACATATGGTATACATAATATATGCACACACACACAAACACACACACACACACACACACACACACACACATTATTATTAAAGTGGATAGCCGCAATTTAAAACGAAAAGGCACAAATACAATCGTCACTAAAAGTGACTAAGGGGGCAAGTCAGTAGCAGCATTGCTAGAAATAGGCGTCGAAATAACTTTTACCTACAGACAGAACATTTTTTTGTTCAACAGACCACTTTCTATTCGCGTGTTCCAGTTGATCCGATCAACGGAAACTTCTGACCGTGAAATTAACGTGCAAGTGGTAGAGCACTCCACAGTCCAACGCAACCTTAACGTAGTTTTCAGAGAGATTCAGCGTGACACAGAATATGGCAAAGCTGGTCCTTTGAAATACAGATACTACTCATTTTTGCCAGTTGTGGCATTCGTTCCGGATGTTTACGCTGAGGTCCAATGTTGTCTGCGAAGACATCAGATATGTCTTATATGATGAGGAAAGGTCAGTTTGTCAGAAAAAGCAAAAGAAAATCACTACATCAGATCTACAAGGCTCTCAAACAAACTGAAAAAAATCCAGCAGAAGATTTGATTTGGTTTTCCTCAAACGAGAAAAACTACGACCAAGATCAAGAAGTTAAAAGAAGAAATGATAGAGGGTTATGTGCAGACCCTTCTGAAGTTCCAAGTGTTATGTATACAAAATTTCCTGCAACTGTCATGGTTTTAGGGGTTGTCAGCAATGAAGGACATGTGATACCTACTTACTTCTTTCCACAAGGTCCTGGAAATAATTGTTAAGCCTTGGATAGACAGTGTATGTAATGGAAGGCCATATGTGTTTCAGTAAGACTCTGCACTATCACACATGGCTCTTGTAGCACAGGAATGGATGGCTGAAAATTTTCATGATCACATATCTCCCAACATTTGGCCTCCTAATTCTCCAGATCTCAATCCATTGGACTATTACACGTGGAGCATTATTGAGAGAGAGGCCAATGAACACGCACATAACACCAAAGATTCTTTGAAAGCTGCCATAGTCAGAGTAATGTCCAAAATGAATCAGGGCTACTTGATTCGAGCATGTAGATGATTTAGATCTCATATAGAAGCAGTTGTTGAAACTGAAGGTGGCTTTATTGAATAACATTATAGAAAACAAGGTTTATTTTTATCCTCATAGCATTTTTTGATAAAGTTATCTGTCATTATATATCTATTTTATTTTTATAAACATAAATCTGTCCTCAAATATCTTACGCACCCTGTACACACACACACACACATGATATATATATGATTTTGATTTTTCCAGTTTCAGCTAATGAGCTGTGGCCATGCTGGGGCACCGCCATTTGTGTATATATATTTATTAAGTAACAGTATTTAGAGGAATTCATTGCAGAGAATAAGTCTCAGGAACGTCTGAGACCAACAACAGACAAATAAAATAAAACGAAAACGAAAGCAATAATAATAAAATGAAGGAAAACATTAAAAAAAAAGAATATACGAGAAAACGTCGTTGTCTACTCTACTTAATTTGGCAGACAATAATGAATTGGAACACCCGAAGTGCCAATTATTATCTGGCCTTGAAATCTATCGAAAACTAGGGACATATCAGATAGTAGATCAATCGAATCATTGCCAGGATCAGGAGAAATTGCAATTTACGGCACACCTATAGTGAAATTTCAACTCCTAAAATTGTTAGCGTTCAGTAAAATCTATAGATAATCTCGTTGTGAAGTTGGCCACACTCCCATCATGCCTTTGGCTGTTCTACCTTTACATCTCTTCATAAATAGTAATTATCAAAGATAATTATGGATAAATCAAGCATAATTTATGAGAAGAATAACTTTTCAAGCGGGGAACAAAAGGCAAGATTTTCTCAAGACTATATGTAAAAAAACCCAGTAGAAACAAAAGCAGGATTGTTGTTAGAAACATAAAAATTATCCCACTCATAGGACATTTGCATTCTGTTTATGCTGTTTTAACAGGGAACGGACAAGCACGATTCTTCTTCTTCTTCTTCTTCTTCTTCTTCTTCTTCTTCTTCTTCTTCTTCTTCTTCTTCTTCTCTTCTTCTTCTTCTTCTTCTTCTTCTTCTTCTTATCTTCTTCTTCTTCTCTTCTTCTTCTTCTTTCTTCTTTTCTTCTTCTTCTTCTTCTTCTTCTTCTTCTTCTTCTTCTTCTCTTCTTCTTCTTCTTCTTCTTCTTCTTCTTCTTCTTCTTCTTCCTTAAGCAGAAAAGATTTTTATTATTATTGTTGCTATTATTATTATTATTATTGAGTGAGAGAGCAGTGCATGCCATCAAAGTGACACTGGGGTAAAATATATGAAGCCCAGTATACCCATCATGACTACCCGTCTGATAAGGGTACACCAGGCACATACATCACAACCATATGTGCGCGACATGGTGATCTCATATCAAGATAAACAGCACATGACCTTGCAGGTGGGGCCCAGTTAGAATTTTCTTCAGGTTGAGTAACCCATCCCGCTCAAAAGGTCCTTGAATAAAGATTGTTTAAGGGTGTTGAACGAATCACCCATGTTTCCAGAGGTGAATTATCCAAACCCTAAAGAATCCCTCTCAACACATGGCTATGATGCTCCCCCACTACTTCTGCTCGTGATCAGAGATGCACATATCGTCAGCCACTAAGTGACATGCTCAACTGGTTAAGGTCAAACAACTGACAAGCAAATCTGTGGTATTGAGCAGAATATTTGCTGTAGCCCATCTTTTAAACCAAGACAAAACAATGTATATTATTATTATTATTATTATTATTATTATTATTATTATTATTATTATTATTATTATTAATATTATTATTATTATTATTATTATTATTATTATTATTATTTATTATTATTATTTGTTAAGATTATATAGGACTGAGGTAACTCCTACAGAAGTTATAGAGAAAGAAATAGAAGAGTGCCATAGTTATCATGTGAAATTACTACTTTCAAGCCCTTTCTTTCAATATTATACTTCCTTTTCAGCGCCCTATATTTTTGTTCGCTTTTAAGTTCCCTTTTCTCTTTTCGGTCTAACCCTGCCTGGATTCTTCTTTTCCATATGGATCTTTTCTTTTGTCACTCCAATTATCATTATTATTATTATTATTATTATTATTATTATTATTATTATTATTATTATTATTATTATTATTGTTGTTGTTGTTGTTGTTGTTGTTGTTGTTGTTGTTGTTGTTGTTATTATTATTATTATTATTATTATTATTATTATTATTATTATTATTATTTTCATTATCATCTTTCAATTATGTTCCCATTTCTTGCCGAGTGTCTTCCTGACACCTAGGGCAGAGAAACGCACTGTATGCATTGGTAGGCTATTAAAATAAACACAACAGATTGTTCATTTACAAAGTTATGTGATAGAGAAAGAAGGGAAGAAGGACAGAGAGAAAAGGGAAAAATAAAAATAAAAAATAAACAAAGAAAATAAAGGGGAAAAAGGGGGAAAGAAAATTCATAGCGACAACGCTCTTCTTAATACGTGTGATGTACCAGTTAAGACAATCTTTTGCACTTCCTTTATAGATGGTAAGCCAGGGATTATTCTTAAATAATCTTCAGTTCCTATTTTGATCATTCCAAGTGCTCCTGCAATCACAGGTATTGTAACCGTCTTGAGATGTCACATCTTTTCGATTTCGATGAGCAAATCTTTATATTTTCTGAGCTTATCAAATTATTTTGCCGAGATATTATGGTCACAGGGTATGCTCATGTGAATCAGTAAACATACTTTATTGTTTTGTTCTTTCACAACAATATCCGGTTTGCTTGCTTTTATGGTCTGGTCTGTACATACTGGCAAGTCTCAAAGAATTGTTACATTTTCTCCCTCAGTTACAGCCCCAGGGTGGTATTTGTACCATTTGTCAGCAGTTTTAATTTTATAATGCCGACGCATTATCCAGTGTAAATATTGGCCAACTCTGTCATGCCTTGATCTGTACTCTACAGGTGCTAAAACCTTACACCCAGAGATTAGGGGATCTACTGTTTCAATCCCATAGTTGCAGTATCGGTACTTTGGGTCTACACCATTTTTCAACAGATTGGCTCGATAGTTCCGGGTTAATAAACTCTGATTTTGAGCAGCCAAAATAAAGCCTTCACTCTCTGCCTTTAGCTCTGAGCGCCGTAGCCACTGATGTGTGTGTTTCTGGTCTACATCAACTTGCTTGCTACGGGCCACATATTTGCCATGCAGAGGTTTTTGTTCCCACCTATCATTCAATTGTTCAAACGCATTTTGCTTTGCAATTGGTTTCACCTTCTTTGCAACTACAGTTGCTGCACATCTATTGTGCTGTTCAACCTGGGTATTATGAATGAACGCACTTGAAAAGTTTTTGCTCTCCTTCTTAATAGAATGAATTTTTTTTTTACCTCTTTTGTGGTTTTCAACGAGCTTTAGCTTCCGCTCGTTAGATGTTTCAAGATATTTTGCCAGTCTGATTGTGGTGGTTTTGTAAGAGATTTCATATTGGATCAAGCCTCGACCTTCTTAAGCTCTGGGTAGGTAAAGACGGTCTGCGTCTGTCTTTGGGTAGTGCATCTTATTGCAAGTCAGCAGCTGACGGATTTTCCTGTCATTCTTCCTTATTTCGTTCAGATTCCAGTTCAACACATTGAAACTGTAAATAACAATCGGAACTGCTAAGGGATTTATAGCTAACACCTTGTTACGTGCATTGAACTCAGATTTTAAGACTGCTTGAACATTATTATATTATTATTATTATTATTATTATTATTATTATTATTATTATTATTATTCATCATCATTATTAAGGCCGCGAGCTGACGGAATCGTTAGCTCGCCGGGAAAAATGCTTAGCGGCATTTCGCCCGTCTTAATGATCTGAGTTCAAATTCCGCCGAGGTCGACTTTGCCTTACATCCTTTCGGGTGTCGATAAATGAAGTACAAGTGAAACACTGGGGTCGACGGTATCGACTAGTCCGCTTCTCCTTATGCCTTTAGACATAAGTCAAGACGACTTTTCAGGGCCCAAAATTCCATGTGAAATGCGGCGGAATTTGGGAAGATGGTGAAGATGTTTGAAGGTTTACAGTATATACTTAAAAGACTCCGCCGGTTACGACGACGAGGGTCCCAGCTGATACGATCAACGGAACAGCTTGCTCGTGAAAATAACGTGCAATGGGCTGAGCATTCCACAGGAACGTGTACCCTTAACGTAGTTCTCGGGTATAATCAGCGTTGACACAGAGAGTGACAAGGCTGACCCTTTGAAATACAAGTACAACTCATTTTGCCAGCTGAGTGGACTGGAGCAACGTGAAATAAAGTGTCTTGCTCAAGGACACAACGCGTCGCCGGGAATCGAACTCACAACCTTACGATCATGAGCCGAATGCCCCTAACCACTAAGCCACGCGCCCTCTCAGTATATACTATGTCGACTTTTATGTCGGAAAATACAGTAAGGTAGATAATCGTTCAATTGTAATGGTATTGCCCCAGTATGATAATAACTTAAAGGCAGGAACTAGTAAAAGAATAAAGAGCCTATATAATACACTATCAAGAACCGAAATCAGTATTATTTCTAATGTAGAAGATGAGAGCTGAGCCGGTAGTACAAACATAAAAAGAAATGGCACTAAAACGTAGATAACCGTGAGAAGATACACTAAGGATGGGTATAGTCGAAATACGATGCTATTAAAGGTCACAATCTTGTTAGTAAGGGAGATAATCGACGAGAGTCCTCACTAATAAAACTCTTTATTACATTAGTAACATAAATGGTTAATACGAACAGATTTGGAAAGTAATATTACTTCTGATGTTGCTTCAATCGATAATAGGTGGTACTAGATCGCTCTAAATTTGATCACCTCCTAATAATTCACTACATTAACGGATTTTTCTCAATTTCCTTTTAATTGGAACATTTTATTCATGGTGATCTTATATTTTTATTATATAAGTGTGTCTTTTCGAAATTCCTTTTTATTTTATGTTTACTCTCTTTATTATTTTTCCTGTAATGGATCGCCATTAGACTAGCGTATCCACTAGAGTATAGTTATATACAAACACTCACATACATACATACATACATACATACATACATACATACATACAATCATACATACATACATACATACATACATACATACATACATACATACATACATACAAACAATCATACATACATACATACATACATATACATACATACATACATACATACATACATACATACATACATTCACGCCTTCCTACATACTAGCAAGCACGCATATATACATACACATGTAAGCGAGATTGCGGATGTGTGTGTAGACATACACACACCTATAGTTGTATACGTGTTTGTAGGTGTATGTTGCAAATGTGTGTGCATTTATGTATATTTGTGGGATGTATATATGTATCTGTACACATTAATATGGATATACTACACACACACACACACACACACACACACACACACACGCATATACATATATATACATATATATGTAAATAGGTATATGTATATCTACATATGTGTATATGTATGTATATATGTATGTATGTTTGTGTGTGTGTGTATATATATATGCATATATATATATACGTACATTCATGTGTATTTATGTATATATATATATATACACACAAACACATATACACACACGTACTCACACAAACACACACATACACTCACACATATCTTAGTTGTGTCTATGGTTTCATAAATATTTAGGGTACATATATAAAATATTTATATATAAAACACTAATTCCAATAGCGTTTCGTATGAAAATTAGATTAAAATTATTGCAAAGAAATACGATTTACGTGTGTGTGTGTGTGTGTGTGTGTGTGTGTGTGTGTGTGTGGTGTGTGTGTTGTATGTGTTGTGTATGTGTGTGTCTGCGTGCGTCTGCGTGCGCGTGCGCGTGTGTGTATGTGTGTGTGCACGCGTGCGTGTATGTGTGTTTGAGAAGGGACAGAATGTATATCTGTTGCGAACTTGATTATACCAGGTATGCCTGTGTGTTAAGAAGCTGCCTTCCGAATCATATGGTTTCAGGTTCAGTCCCACTCTATTGGCACCTTGGCGAAATATTTTCTCCTATAGCCCCCGACTGATCAAAGCCTTGTGAGTGGATTCGGTAGGCAAAAACTGAAAGAGATTCATTATATGTGTGTGTGTGTGTGTGTGTGTGTGTGTCTTTATGTATGTATTTGTTCACCAACACCAGTTGACAGCTGTTGTTGGGTTTATTTACGTCCCCGTAAGTTGACAGTTTGGCAAAAGAGACCGATAGGATAAGTACCAGGATCTTTAAAAAATATGTATAAGTACTAGTATCGATTTGTTCGACTAAACGTTTGAAGGCGTTGCCCCAGCATGGCCGCGTTCGATTGACTCGAACAAGTAAGAAAACATAAAGGTAAAAGGTATGTAATGAGGTGGAGATTGTTAAATGTGTATATGTGCGTTTGTTTGTGCATGTGTGTGTGTGTGTGTTTGAGTGTATTGTTTAGCCACAGGTGAGCAATGGTCGAGCTGACATGTCAATAAAAGCGTTCCCGCCGTGATCATCACGTCTTTTCTTATGAACAGGGAACCCAGAAACACCGTTATCTGTTGCAGGCATGCATCGCCTTTCTCGAGAAGCGAGCTGCATGAGACAAGTCTCATTCCGAGGCGGGCTGCACTACTAAAAAATTCAAGATAATTTCTCGTTCGATGTGCCACGCAAAAAGATCCATGGGTCGCTGGTTGGCCATGACTGATATGGTGTATTTTTTTCTAAGACGATTGCATTTACGATTCGAGTGAGATGTGGCTACTGTTTTTAACAAGTTAAGGGATACAGGTTGAGTCACCTAAGTTGATTCGATTGGTGTTGTGTGTGTGTGTGTGTGTGTGTGTGCGTGCGCGTGTGTGTATGTATGTATGTGTGTGTGTGTTCCTGAATGTATGGGTGCGTATGTGTAAGGGTGTGTATATAGTTTGTGTAGTATGTCTAGTTTGTGTATCATGTGTATGTGTGTCGTACATTTGTTGTGTATGTGTATGAACAGCGCTAGGCTAACCATTAAGCAAAATAAGTATGTACTTAGAGCTTGAAGAGAAGAGGGAGGGCACAATAGAAATGGGAAATGGTTTACGGCACAAAAGAAAGCGCTTTAAACTGGCTAAAATAATATTCGGGATGCTTTACCTCTATTAATTATAGAAGCAGATGTGTTACGTAAGATTAGTTTTGAGGATGTGAAGAAAGACTTTGCAATTAAAAAGAGTAGAAGAAAACTCTTCAAA
Source organism: Octopus sinensis (assembly GCF_006345805.1). NCBI lineage: Eukaryota > Metazoa > Mollusca > Cephalopoda > Octopoda > Octopodidae > Octopus > Octopus sinensis. The sequence goes on along the minus strand of NW_021825733.1, from coordinate 3,492 downwards.
TATAAATAAAGTGAAAATATACAAAAATAAACATTATTTTCCCTCTTATTATTTGTTTCGTTTCATTCTGAAAAATAAAAAATTATTTTATGGTTTTATTATTATTTATATTTTGAATTACATTCGAGTATATATGAGGTCACCAAAATCTTTTATATGCTTTGGACCTCTATGGGTCTTAACCCGGCCCTGGGTGTGAAACTTATATGTGTATTTTGTACAGTGCACGTGTGTGTGTGTGTGAGTTTAATGTATGTGTATGTAGCATACGAGCTGTGCCGACCTACAACATGAGCACATTGGCAGTTCGAGTACTTCACATGTTTAGGGACCCAAATCTCATCTATGTATGTCGCGGCTTGCTGGCAGTAAATACTTATAGGGTCCAGTGCACTGATCCGGCTGGGCGCTTATAATGCTCTCCAGGCATTATAGGTTATAGGTTATAGTGTATGCGTATGTATACAGCATATATTTGGAATGTGTGTAGTGTATTTGTAATTTGTGTTGTGCGTATGTAGGTATGCCGCTGTGTTTGTAGTGTTTCTAAGTGTGCGTGCGAGCGCGAGCGCGTGTGTGTGTGTGTGTGAGAGTGTAAGTGTGTATGTGTGTTGTGTGTGTGTGTGTGTGTGTGTGCATGCGTTTATGTGTGAATGTGTATGCGTGTGTTTCTTTGTGTGTGTGTGATGTACGTTCTTGGGGAGTGGAATGCATGGTTGTGTTCATGTAGTGTGTGTGTGTATGTGTGTGTGTGTGTGTGTGTGTGTGTGTGTGTGTGTATGTGTGTTGGTGTGTGTGTTTGCCAAAATGGAGTGTTGAAGTATATGTCTGTGTGTCCTTGTGACTATGTGAATGTACGTGTATGTGATGTGCGTGATTGTGGATATGAAATATATCTATGTGCGCGGCATGGTGTTGTGTGTACGTCTGCGTGCGTGTACATGCATGTGTGTGCGCATGAGTGTGTGCATATTAGTTCATGTGTGTGTTTGTGTGTGTATGTGTGTGTTGTGTGTATTGTGTGTGTGCGTATGCATATGAATGTTTCAAGTGGAGGCGCAATGGCCCAGTGGTTAGGGCAGCGGACTCGCGGTCATAGGATCGCGGTTTCGATTCCCAGACCGGGCGTTATGAGTGTTTATTGAGCGAAAACACTTAAAGCTCCACGAGGCTCCGGCAGGGGATGGTGGTGATCCCTGCTGTACTCTTTCACCACAACTTTCTCTCACTCTTACTTCCTGTTTCTGTTGTACCTGTATTTCAAAGGGCCGGCCTTGTCCCTCTCTGTGTCACGCTGAATATCCCCGAGAACTACGTTAAGGGTACACGTGTCTGTGGAGTGTTCAGCCACTTACACGTTAATTTCACGAGCAGGCTGTTCCGTTGATTCGGATCAACCGGAACCCTCGTCGTCGTAACCGACGGAGTGCTTCCAAAAGAAAATGAATGTTTCTGATGTGTATAGCTGAGGATATGAAGCGTTTGCACGCTGGTGGGGGATGTTTGTGTCTATCACTGTGTGACTGGGATTGTAACCACAAGCGAGACTGTGTGCGTACGTGCGTGTATTTGTGAGTCTTTCTTGCATACGTATATGTGTGTACCACACCACTGCGTATGATAACATGTAAATTAATTAAACGTATACTCGTCTGGTATTCTATAGTGTAACAGTCTAACAGTCTCTAGACCAGTGGTTTTCAACCAGGGTTCCGCCAGTACAGTCCAGGGGTTCCGCAAGAAGTTACAAAACTGCTAAAATCGGCAGTAATTTTTAATTCTCCTGAGCAGATATGTGTGCATAAGACTATTAAATTATTGCACAGGGGTTCCTCGAGCCAGTGGAATGTTTCCTTGGAGTGCCGCTCCAGCAAAAAGTTTGAAAAGCACTGCTCTAGACGTACAGAGAGCATTCTCTATGGTACAATCGGTTAGCGCGTTCGGCAGTTAATCGAAAAGTTGGTGGTTCGAGCCCACCCACGGATGAGCTTACTCTTTTTTCTTTACGGCTGTATAACGTTGAAAACATTGGTTCTCGCCGATCACCGAACTTAAGCAATGTCGACCCTAGTTAGTATTTAGATGGGTGACCGCTTGGGAAACCTAGGTGTTGTAAACGTCTTTAGTGAAGGCGTATGGGTCAGTGGTTAGAGCGCCATGCTCACAACCATGAAATAGTGAGTTCGATTCCCAGACCGGGCTATGTGTTGTGTTTTTTTGCAAGACACTTTCTTTCAGGTTGCTCCAGTTCACTCAGTTCTAGGAATGAGATGCGACGTCATTGGTGCCAACCTGTATCGTCCTTTGCCTTTCCCTTGGATAATATCGGTGGTGTGAAGAGGGGAGGCTGGTATGCATGGGAGATTGCTGATCTCCCATAAACAATCTTGTTCAGACTTGTGCCTAGGAGGGGAACTTTTTAGGTGCAGTCCCATGGTCATTCATTTCCGAAGGTGATCGTTATTCTACACACACGAATACACACATTCACACACACGCACACGTATATGTATGTATGTATGTATGTATGTATGTATGTATGTATGTATGTATGTATGTATGTATGTATGTATGTATGTATGTATGTATGTATACATATATCTATATCTATATCTATATCTATATCTATATATATATATACATATACATATATATATATAGAAAATAGTAAAAAGTGAAAAAACTACAGAAGGCTTGTTTTAAAAGGTTAAAAAATACATATTTGAGTCATTATGTCTGAAGAATGTTATAAATTTCTTTCATACAATGACATAGTTTTTGAAGAAATGACCGGTTTCGCGTTCAGCTTTTCAAATTTCTTACATCGTTATGTTTTCGTTGAGAAGTGTAAAGAAGAGTTCCAGATAAGGGGAGGTAATAAGTTATTTCTTCCGGTGTAAGGGAGATAATCGCTTAATATTTCTTGCCTTTTTTTGGGGGGGGGGGTGAGTTTCTCTGTATAAGAATGTTGAAAAAAATTTATAACATTCTTCAGACATAATGACTCAAATATATATTTTTTAACCTTTTAAAACAAGCCTTCTGTATTTTTTCACATTTTAACTATTTTCTATATATTCAACCACGTACTTTCACACACACAACTTTCTCACCTATATATATATTATATATAGAAATATATAGTATATATATATTATATTCCCGGAGTAAATATTTTCATTGAAATGCCTTATTACTCTGATATAAGAAAGTAATTTCATTATAACTGCCAGAAAAGGTGAATTTTTGTATTTTCCGTCATGGAAAAGTACAAAAAACTGTCAGCTGGAGGAGGGAGAGCTTGTTGGAAGTTGGCGAGAGGCAAATGCATTACTCTGCTTAGCGAAGGCAACTGGGAAAGATATAACTGGTATCTAATTTTCGTCTTTCTTCTATATCTGTCTATCTATCAATGTATCTATCATGAAAAATGGAAGAAAAGTATTTACACGTTTATCAAAATACATATGCTACTGGTTTCAATTGTTTAAG
>NW_021825732.1:0-14893 GCF_006345805.1 Octopus sinensis | reverse complement strand
TGAGTTTGAGTAAAGTGTCCGTAGGCTCTGCGTGTGTTCATGAGCGTGTCTGTGAGAGAGAGGAGGGGGAGAGATAGACAGACAGACAGACAGACAGAAAGGGGCAAGGCCAATGACGACGAAAGGCAAAAAGTGATAAGGATGGGTTGTCAAGACAGGGTAGAGAGAGACATGAGAGAGAGAGAGAGAGAGAGAGAAGAGGGTAGACAAAATATGCTTGGAAGTGTGTGACGGTGAACAGGTAATGGAGTGGAGGTGGTAGTTTGAAATGAAAGAATTCATAAAAGTCCACGAAATAGGGTAAAAAAAAAAAGGAGGAAAAAGAAAAGGCGTGAATGGAGAGAAAATAGAAGAGGATAGGTATTATGGGGGTGCGGGCGAGAAATATAGAGAGTTAGTGCATATGCATATATGTATAAATGTACACACACACACACACGCACACATGTGGGTGTTTATACAAACAAAAATAGAACACAGTAGAATTAACAAATATATATTATATAGATATAGATAGATGATATAAATATGTTCTCTTAGCAATATATCTATCTATCTGTGTATATATATATATATTATATATATATATATATATTATATATATATATATAATGATATAGTCTAGTAAAGATAGTACATCCTTGCTTCAAACTTCAGACCCCAAGTTATAAAACTACAAGCAAGTAGTCATTTGCCACCAAATAAAGACGTTCTCTCTCGAGCGAGAGTGAATGAGAAAAAGAAAGAAAGGAGAAAAGAAGAAAGAAAGAAAGAAAGAAAGAAAGAAAGAAACGGGAGGGAAGCAATGGAAAGAAAAAGACGGGGTACAGATATCGCTATGCCATAAGTTTTTTTGTTCTATCACAACATGAAACTTGATTTAACTATGTCTTGTGTAATATATATATATATATATATATATATATATATATATATATATATATATATATATATACCCAAGGGTGACTAGTTCACATGCTCTATCTGGCCATCACCTCTACGTCCCACGTACGCCGACTTTTGTTTTTTCAAACGCAGAGTTTCATTTTATTTACACGTAAATTTGGACAATAATCACGATTTGAACTTTCTCCCTCTTTTGATGGAAGGTTTACACCATGTATTCCTCATGCATTGTAAGGGTGGTGTGCTACTGATATTCGGTTAGAAAAGGTTTTCTAGCGAAGATAAAATTGTTAGATAGCAATAATAGAGAAAGAAAAAAAAAAATGATCGAACAACAAACTGCCTGGCGGACGCATAAAACGTCTGAACTTACAAACCACTGACGTCATAAATCACATGTTCTGGTATTCTGTGCTACGATTGGTTAGTAGTGTTCGTACTTTGAAGTTTCTTTTTGGTGAACACAGAATTTTGAGCGACCCACTAAAAATCAGTGACTTCCGGCTCACTAAGAGAGACTAGTGTTTCCTGTCACATTAGAGACCACCGGTTTCCGGTATTGTAAGTGTTCATGATAGGGGTTACAAGCGTAATTCATCAACGGACAATTTACCATCCCTTCAACTACCAAATAAAACAAACCTCACGAGCTTCACAGGTAGTTTCGGGTTTGTGAGTAATCGATATTCACTACCATGCGGTGTTACGGCATCTACTGATTACTCATTGGACAACGAAAGACAACCTCCTGGCTTACATCATCATTTTCTCCCGCATCATTACAGATACTGACAACATGGAAAATAACATCAACATCATAATTTCTCATCACCCTACCCTAAGTTATTGAAGTTCTTTGTACCAAATAATAATAATAATCTTTACTACTATAGGCATACGGCCCGATATTGTGAGGGTAGTCGATTACTGGTACTTAATTTCTCCACCCTGAAAGGACGACAGACAAAGTCGACCTCGACGGAATTTGAACTCAGAAAGTAGCAAAATGTGAAAATACCGCAAAGCAGTTCGTCCGGCGTCCAAACAATTCTGCCAGCTTGCCGCCTTAATAATAATAATAATAATAATAATAATAATAATAATAATAATAATAATAATCCTTTTACTGGAGACACAGTGTCACAAATATTGAGGAGGAGGCGACCTGTCGATTACATCGACTCCAACGTTTTGCTGGTGCTTAATTTATCAACTCCGAAAAGATGAAAAGCAAAGTGGACCTCGGTGGAATTAAAATTGGCGGGAAAACTAAAATCGGCCAGTTTTTGAACTCACCTCGTATAATATACATGTATGCATACATACATTTACTCACACACATATATACACACATTTATACATACATACATACATTCACTCACACACATATATACACACATTTATACATACATACATACATACATTCACTCACACACATATATACACACATTTATATATATATATAATATATATATATATATACATACATTCACTCACATATATACACACATTTATATATATACATACATACATGCAAACATACACACACACATACATACACACACATATATATATACATACATACATACATACATAAACAAATACATGATAAATTTATATATACCCTAAGATATACGAACATACATAAAATATGCAAATCTAACTAAAACCACCTGTAATACTGTATCCTTGTAAAAAAAGGAGGGGATACGGGGATACAGAGAGAGAGAGAGAGACAGACAGACAGACACAGACAGACAGACAGACAGACATAGATAGATAGATAGATAGATAGATAGATAGATAGATAGATAGATAGATAGATAGATAGATAGATAGATAGATAGATAGATAGATAGATAGATAGATAGAGACGACAGAGTGAAGTCCAGACAAAAGAAAACAAATGGCCCTGTTTGAAAGTATGTAAATAGACAGACTACACAACAACATCATTAACGGATATAAACGCTAAACATAACAACAGTAATTATACAAAGATAACTGCAATTGATTGCTAAGATCAAAGAGACAACGTCTATGTTTTATTTGTATATGTGTGTATGTATGTATGTAGGTACGTATGTGTTTCAGCTTTATGTATATATGCACGTCTATCTATCTATCTATCTACCTACCTACCTATTGATCTATATGTGTATGTGTGTGCTTGTGTATATCTATGTGTGTGTGTATATATATTATATATCTATACACACACACACACACACAGACACACGTGCACAAACATCTATATTTTGCACACATATATACACGTGTGTATGTATATGATTGATTGATTGATTCTAGTTTCAGCTCATGAGCTGTGGCCATGCTGGGGCACCGATATATATACACATAATATATATATATATATATGTCTGTATGTACGTATGCATGTATGTATGTAAGTATACACACACACACAGACAACTTGGCTATCTCAATCAACTTTATTGTTTAAATTTATGAATTTCATCATATTCCCTATATACATACATACATACATACATATACAATATATATATATATATATATATATAGACAATATCTATTAAACACCACCACCGTCGCCGCCAGCTACAGAAGCATGTCCTGGACCACAACCAATGCCACAGACATCGCCGTCATGGCCATCCAAAAATTGCCTTTTGCGCACCAACGCATGCGCGCGTGGAGGGTATACGAGCACTTATATTACATACATACATACATACATACATACATACACAATTGCACCGAGTGTTTCTGAAGACCTACCATTAAATACATACAAGTGTGAAAAAATTTTTCCATGATGATGATGATAATGATGATGATCATGATGACAATGTATCTTTAAACAAACCAATTAAATAGGCTCTAGTGCACTTTATTAGTATTCTTACTTTATCGACCTCTTTTTCTTTTTACTATAATAGGGTGGTGGTGGTGGCAGGTGGGGGTGTAGTTTCATCTCACTACCGGTGGCATTTTTGAATTAACGAAAAAATAAAGAAAAAGAATAGAAAATGCACTATAAAATGAGGTTAAACTACTCAAGTATGTTAAGTCGAATGTCACACAACAACAACAACAACAACATGAGTATTGAAAATATATATAGTATAAATGTATATACACAATAATCATTTCAGGGTCGATAAATTAAGTGCCAGTGAAACACTGAGGTTGATGTAATCGACCACTGTCTTCCCCCAAGATTTCAGGCCTTGTGCCTATAGTAGAAAAGATTATTATTATTATTATCATTATTATTATTATTATTATTATTATTCAGTGAGAGAGCAGTGCATGCCATCATCAAAGTGACACGGGGGTAAAATATACGAAGCCCAGTAATACCCATCGTGTCTACCCGTCTGATAAGGGTACACCAGGCACATGCATCACAACCATGTGTGCACGACATGGTGATCTCATATCAAGATAAACAGTGCATGACCTTGCAGGTGGGGCCCAGTTAGAATTTCCTTCTGGTCGAGTAAACCATCCCGCTCAAAAGGTCCTTGAATAAGGATTGTTTAAGGATGTTGAACGAACCACCCATGTTTCCAAAGGTGACTTATCCAAACCTCTTATTATTATTATTATTATTATTATTATTATTATTGTTATTATTGTTATTGTTGTTGTTGTTAAGGCGGCGAGCTGGTACAATTGTTAGCACTCTGGACGAAATGCTTAACGTTATTTCACGTATTTCACGTTCCGAGTTCAAATTCCGCCGAGGTCGACGGAACTTGAACTATATGAATTAGAATTGGAAATAATAATGATCCTTTTTACGAAAGGCACAAGAACAAGATTGGAAATTAAGGGGATAAGTCGATTACATCGTCCCTAGTTCTTGACTGATATTTATTTTATCAACACCTACAGGATGAAAGGCAAAGTCGACCTCGGCAGAACTAAGAACGCTAAGACGGATGAAATGCCGCTAAGCCTTTTTTTGTTCGGAGAGCTAACGATTTAGTAGACTTCTCGCTGCCCTCCTTCTCACCGCCCTGGCAGCAGCAGAAGTAGTAGTAATAATAATAGATTTGGTAGACGAAAACTGAAAGAAGCCTGTCGTATGTATGTATATGTATATATATATGTGTGTGTGTGTTTGTGCCTGTGTTTATCCCCCACCCCCAGCATCGCTTGAGAACCGATGCTGGTGTATTTACGCCCCCGTAACTTAACTGTTCGGCAGAAGAGACCGATAGAAGTACTAGGCTTACAAAGAACAAGTCCCGGGGTCGATTTGCTCGACTAAAGGCGGTGCTCCAGCATGGCCGCAGTCAAATGACTGAAACAAGTAAAAGAATAAAAGAATAATAATAACAATAATAATTTAGGACGAAGACCTGCAATTTGAGATGGGATGGTTCATACAATCGACCATAGTAATTTGACTGACTGACACTTCATTTTAATGACCCTGGGTGGAGATAATACAGAAGTAACGTTTGAACATAGAGAATAAAAAGATTCATATAATACGATCCCTTTTTGAAAAGGTAGAAGAATGAATTCTAAATAAAAACAGTATCAAGGACTTGCACTACCATTACCAATCAGCACAGTCACCACCAATTTCACCGTTGTTATCCTAGGAAAGTCAATGACTCCCTAAGCATCGTCTGTTATACAATAAATGTGACCTTGAACACATACATGCGTTTCAGATCTTATACTGACGAGCTGAACTTTCACTGCCATCTATTTACACAGAGGATGATGATACCGGTGAAAAAGTTGGGTATTCTTCACATAATCGACCAAGAAACCATCCGTTTTATCAAATATTTACCACAGCATTTAGTTAAGATTTTTAATAATGATCCCATCTACCTAGCATTCACGCTCTTCTCTCGTTTTGGTGTATTCGTTACCAGTTCAAATCCCGTCGAGATAACTTTACTTTTTTATTATTGTTTCTGAATCTATAAACAAAAACAATCTAGTGACAGAATCGTCTTTCCTTCCCTCCCTTTGTCATTTTTCTTTCTCATCCTCTCTTTCTCTTTTGAAGAAATCATCTGTGCTCAGACCCAGGGAGCGATCAGCACCGTCAGGTTTAAAATGACCAAGACACATCCTACGTCACGATGTTCCCACCTACCAACAGGAGAGACCAAGCTAGGTGCTTAGTATAAAGAATGTTCTCCTGTCTCCAGAGTTATCTTTCCTTAATCCCCCGTTATGTGGTCTTATACCGCTTTGTTATAACATTATAGCTGTAGATGACAAAGGTGTAGAATGCCTAAAAAAATATCTTGTTACATTTAATCTTGAAGTCCTGCCTGCCCCAAGATCAAAACCCATAGTAGCCGACCTTATGCCCTTCCAAGGTTTATAACGAGTACCAGTAGACGCAGGGTATCAACCTTTATAAATGTGTGAGATTTGCACTTTCGTTAGGAATCATTATCAGCAGCATAAGAAATAGGCAGGTTGGCCGAATCGTTACCGTGTCGGACAGAATGCCCTGCGGTATTGTCCTGGTACTTTGTTATGTTCTGAGGTCGACTTCATCTTTTATCATTTTGTGGGGTTGATAAAAATGAAAGTACTAACAAAGTACTAGAGTCGATGTACTTAACAGTAGATTGACCGAATCTTTACAGTATCAGACTAAAATTGCCCGCGGTATTTTCCCGACAGCTTACGTTTTGAGTTCAACTTCCATCGAGGTCAGCTTTGCTATTTATCCCTTGGCGGGATGGGGGGTTGATAAAACAAGGTTTTAGGATTGATAAAACAAGGTTTTACGGTTTTAAGCATGAACTAAAGTCGATGTAATCAGCTAACTCCATTTAGAATAAATTTCAGACCGTGCGTCTAAATTAGAAATGAACGTAATTATTAGAAAACCTAAGTAGTTGAGTGAAGGATTCAATGCCCTGCTTCACAGTAAGCGTTTACTCTGCGTGCTAGGGCCTTGAACTCGTTAGTCTCAAAATGGCCGTTAGTCTCTCCGGAGGTTGATGAAACAAGTACCAAGACCGTAACACTGATTGTATTTGATACTGTTAATGAAAAAGCTCTATGGCAAATATCAACTTGGTAAAAGTGACAGCTCAGAACATACGGTAGAAACACGCTTGAACGCTAAATTAAAAACGACGACTTCTGATAAAATTAAAGCGAAGTTTGACTTCAAGTCCAGAGTTCAAATCCCGCTAGGGTTGGACATAGGGATATAGAAATTTCTTTTGTTAGAGAACAAAGCACTAATTTATATATATATATATATATATACACTAGTAGATTAAAATTTATAACACTCGAGCATGCGGTCTTATTATTTAGAGAGGCACGGAAAAAAGGAGGTGGCGTGAATTTCTGAAGGGGAATAGTGGAGAGGGGGCCACACCTTTTCGACGATGGGACCCGAAAGCAAACTCGTTCCATCTTGCAAAATTTCTCAGTCATGGCAATTCTCCACGCACCGTTACTACTTGATTTCCTCTCGACGTTACTAACAGATTCGTGACCAATGCAAGGCGGTACCTGTTATATAACTGGGGAAAAGTTACAAATCAATTTACTGTGGAGATCCATTGCCTTGTTAAGTTGATGATATGAGGAGAAAAGGTGGGGGTGTCTTTGTACCCAGTTCTGGAAATCGTCGCTATAATAATAATAATTATTATTATTACTGTCCTTATGATGTCCCCACCCTTCTAAGCCCCTATGAAATCATCGACTCTACTACTACTACTACTACTACTACTGTCACTACCACCACTTCTAGGATTGTTACTTATGTTATCGTCATAATTTGGATTTTGCATCTAATTTAGAAATCACTATATTATTATTATAATAATAATAATAATAATATCAAAACTATTACTATGATTGCTTCTAATTTTATCACCATCCTCATCATCACCACCATCGTTATTCTCGACAATATTATAAAAACAAGTTTTGTCATACATCTTTTTACAAACCCCTACCTACATCAACTAATTATGATGGCTGAAAACAGAGATACAATTTTTCCATAGAAGAAAAAAATTACAATACAAAGAAAACATTTGACACACACACACACACACACACACACATACACACACACACAAATAGATAAAAGGAAAAAATATGGATCAAAATAATGGACAAAATTTCAAAATTGAAATAAATTTACAAACGACAAAAAAAAGATATATTTCTGATTAAAAAATTAATAAACTTAACTTACCTGAACTAAATAGCACAATTGCTTTCAAACAACTATACTCCGCCGAATCGACGTGGAGTGCCTTTAATTTTTCAACCTGTTCCTGAAATATTCTTATATGATCCATAAAAGCTACAACTCTGTCAGCCGCCATTGGGCTCGCGTGGAGCCCAGCAGCAGCTAACAGCGGTGCCACATGTAACGGCATAGAGCACTGAGCAGCATTTAAAACGAACAATTCGCTCCAACTGAGCCGTAAGAGAGCTACTTGATCTGCAACTTGAAGGTCCGGAAAAAAGGGGATATTTCGCGCCCATTCGACCGCACTGAACAACAGTCTGGCGGCAAGTTCACAAATGTTCTCAATACCCATTATATTGTTTGGTTGCATGCACTGACCGTAGCGTGACGTAGGGTAGGGTTCGGCACGTATCAGCATTGATATGAAGCTCGACAGGTACGTATGTCCGTTTAGCGGGTCTCCGTTCGTGAGAGCCATCTGTCCGGGAAATCCGGGATGTTGTGTTGGCGGGACGCGTCCTCGCTGGACAGCTAAAGAAATTTGGGGAGAGAAGAAAAGGGAGAGAAAAAAGAAAAAGAGAAATAATGAGAGATGTGGCTATGAAAGGTAATTAATTAAAATAAATAAATGATAGAGAAAAAAATAAATTGTAACATTCACACACAGAATTTTATGTATCTATAATATATATATATGTGTATGCGTATATATATATCATACGTGTATGTCTGTGTGTGTGCGCGTGCGTATGTGTCACAGGTATGCATGTGTATTTGTCTGTATATATACGAGCATATATGCAAGTATGATAGATATATATGTAATATGTATGTATGCCTAGACATATTATTATACACATACACCTATACATATATATATACATATACATATATATACATATACATATATAAATAATATACAGATATATATACATATACATATATATATACATATCACATATACATATATATATATATATTATAATATATATATATATATATATATATATATAGTATGTATATATATATATATATGAGAAGTGTATGTGGTACATGTACTTTTCACATTACACATGCATGCACCGACATCTTTGTATACATATTTGAAATTTTGCAAAAATGCCTATTTTCAGATGATGTTTTTGGCAGAAAATGAGATACAATAAAAAATACATGCATGCAAACAAACAAACACAAAAAATTATAAAAATATAAAAACATTACACACACATAAAAATGCATATATATAATATATATATATATATATATATATACACATAAACATAATAATGTTGTTACTAGATATACATAGCATATACACACCGAGATGGTGATGTGTAAATAAATGAATACATATGAATACATATTTATGTATATGTGTGGGTGTATATATATATATGTGTGTGTATATATATAAATATATACGTGTACACACACACACCTATATATATATATATTATATACACACATATACATAGTTATATATATATATATGTATATATATATATATATATGTGTATATATATATACATAGTTATATATATATTTGCATTCATTTATACATCTGTATGTCTGCGTATGTGTTGTATATATCTAACAACAACAACAAGGGAATGGTTTCAGAACATATTTACTATGGAAGCACACAATGAAAATAATTAACAGGACAAGCTTTAAATCAATTAATACAGGTGAAGAAATATCGACAATTTGATTTTTTTTTCTTTCAGATTAATGTTGATTGTATAATAAATATATATATACATACACATATGTATATATATATATATAATATACATAAACATTGTCATGTATATGACATATTTATTTACACACATATGTGCGTATGTATGTATATAAATACATACATACATGCATATATATAAATATATATGTATGTGTAGTCATACGTGTGTGTGTGTGTGTGTGTGAATGTGTGTGTGTGTGTGTGTGTGTGCGTGCGTGTGCGAATATGAGTATGTATAAGATTCTGGTAGAGTTTGAATACATCTGACTACATATATATACACAAATTGAGTATATTAAAGCAAAGAGAACAGGTAAGGTTACACACACACACACACACGCACGCACGGACATACCTTTATAACCACACAGAGATGCGAACCAGTGAGATAAATCTACCTGTCTTGCTCCATCGGATGGGGTTCACACGTTTATTAAGGGGGTCTAGAAACGATAACCTCTGCTGACGCAGCGTTTCATTGGGATGCTGTGCTTCAAACCCTTTAAATACAGGTACACAGGCTTATCCAATTTCACACTGAAGGAACAGTTAGAAGGGGACACCTAGTCGGCGGTAAAAGGACATATTAAACCAAAACGGCAAGAAGTGGGCTTGAACCCAGAACATAAGGGTTTACGAACTGACGTTTGATAGGCTGTGCTTTTTAAAACCACCTGTCAATAGCTATGGTATATATAATGTTTACTCTGTGTGCGAGCGTGTGTGTGTGTGTGTGTGTGTGTGTGTGTGTTGTGTGTGTGTGTGTGTGTATATGTGTGCGTGTGTGTGTGTGTCTGCCTGCCTGTCACCGACTTGAAGTGATTTAGTCAAACAAATCGACCACACGACTTTATATCTCTGTCGTCACTTTTGCCGAACACCTTGGTTACGGGGAGGTAAACACACCAACACCGGTTGTCAAGCCGTGATGGAGAGACAAATACAGATACAAAGGCACACACACAACGGGCCTCTTTCAGTTCCCATCTACGAAATACACTCAAAAGGTTCTTTTGCTCGGCCTGAGGCTCATACAGTAGATAGAAGACACTTGCCCAAGGTGCCACGAAATGGGACTGAACCCGGAACCATGTGGTTGGGAAGCAAGCTACTTTACCACACAACCATATATATATATATATATATTTACATACACACACAAGCACACAAATATCTATCTATCTATCTATCTATCTATCTAACTATAGATAGATATATGTATGTATATATATATATATATATATTATATATATATATATTAATGTTTACGTTTATTTATAATAAAATGAAGGGGGCTTAACAGGCCAAAACTTCGAAGTCACTGACAGCAATATTCCTTGTTTAGACATAATGTGGACACGCAGCTGCATACATACATTTATAAATCAAAAAATTGAGTTTCAATCTTGAGCGAACTGTAAGTAAAGATGTGATGAGCGACGAAATAAGGTGCGTGTGTGCGCGCACGAGCCCCACCCACCCCATGTGTATTTTACGTACGTATGTATGCAAGTGATGGGCTAGTGTGTGTGTGTGTGTGTGTGTGTGTGTGTGTGTGTGTATGCACCCAACACTTGAAGCACACATTCATTCAGCAACGTGTATACACTAAATAGATCAGGCGTGAATGTATTTATTTTACATTGTTTTTACAATTAATTTAATAAAATATGCTTCCCCAACAATCAGTTTCTAGGATTATATATATATATGTGTGTGTGCCTGTGTGTGTGGTGTGTCTGTGTGTGTATCTCATATATAATATATATATATATAATATAAATATATAATATATATATTTATACATATGTGTATACTTATATCTATATTCATACATAATTATATATATATATGTATATATATATATTCATATATATTATACATATATATACATTTATACATATATATTTTATACATCTATATACGTTTATAAATATATTTATACATATATAAACATAAATGAATATATTTATACACTCCCCATATACATATATATATATACATTATATATATATACATACATGTGGGTGTTTGTTTTTGTCTTTGCATACACAATATACATTACATAAGCATATATGCATTCATGAATACATACATACATGTATGTATACACACCCGCTTATATATATATATATCTAAGTATATATAACCACACACTCACATCGCTATTATTTTTACATCATGTAAAATGAAAGTGAGGGGAATAGTACAAATACGAAGAAAATTAGCGTCTCAGATGAATATTTGAAATAATTCAATATGAAGCCGCATATATATACATATATATAATAAGCTACATAATGTATACACAAATGCCTAAACATGTCCGCGCACAAACAAATGTGTGTGTAGTATGTATGTACATATATAATATATATGGTACAAATTACAAGCGTTTATAGACACATGTGTATTGTGTACACACATATATTATAATACATGTTATATATATATATATATATATATATATATATATATATATATGTATGTATTAGATATATAAATTAATATGTGTACACGCGCACACACGCAAAAATATATGTATATGCAAAAATGCATACTCGCGCACGTACACACACACACCACTGTTTAAATTCCCCATTAATAAAATTTACTATTTTCAATTCCTGAAATTAATAGTTTCCCTCGTTTCTTAAACTCAATTTCTTCCCCTCAATGGAGGACTGCTAGTTTACCATTTCTTGGAAATTTTGAAATCGTTTCCATATGTAATAATCACTGCGATAGTGGAAGCGTCTTCTATTCCATATCAACGCACACCCACCTATCTTACACATACACATGCTAGCATACGTAGACACACACATGAAATTCGACCAAGATGCAAGTATATATACGCTATTTATTGTAGAAAGCATCTTATAGAGGTTTCCTTTTAATTAATAAAATACCTATCAGCGCCTGTGCACACACACAAATGTGTATACACATACATATAGATACGTATCTACGGTGTGCACGGGGTGGGGTGGGGTGTGGTAGTGTGTGCATGCACACGTATGCGTATGTGTGTGTGGACAGATATAATAATTAAAGTACGCAAAAAATATTTTCATGACATCATATTATTCTTCAAAAAATAGTTTTAAGCTAATTTAGTTTCATATGCATAATTGTGTGCATGTATTATACATAATATATTTATGTCACACTCACACACACACATTATATGTATGTATATATATATATATATATATATATATATATATATATATATATATATACATACGCATGTATATACATATATGTATATTCACATATATATATATACATATATATATATATATATGCATACACACACACCACATATATATGTATATATGTATGTGTAGGTATATACACACCATATACATATATGATACACACATTATACACTGATATGTATATGTATGTATACCTATCTATCTATCTATATATATATATATATATATATATATATGGATAGGTATACACACACATAATATAGTTAGAGACTTATTATCTAGCATGCATGTATGTTATATACACATCTGTATGTGTGTATATATAAATATATATATTATATATGTATGTGTGTGTGTGTGGCAAATACACACACGCACACACACACACACAGAGTAACGAAAACGCAACCGCCAGTAATATACGGGGAAGACTAAGACAGACACACACACACACACACACACAGCAAGGAACTGGTGCAAGCCGTTCTCAAGAAGTTGAACCTCGCGATGGGGAAGGCAAGGGACTACGCAACAAGTGGCGGAACCCAGTACTGCGGTGAGACGACCCTGTAAGAAAAAAAGGGGGCGAAAACACGCAACAACTATTTTCACAAACACAGACACGCAATCTTGATTATTACTGATCTATATACACATATACACGTACAGCAGGAGTTAAACTTCGATTTAGCGGTGAAGTACATGCTTATTTATCTATGAAATTGATTAGGTAGAACCTCCCTCTAGCGGAGTTTATTAATCTAAAAACAACGAACAGGGGAGATAAATTCACTAAAATCAAACGATCGCAGTTCATGAATTTATGTTTCGTTAGGTTTTTTTTTTTTTTTTTTACTTGTTTTTCCTTTCCATTTTTAATATTCAAACGCCCCGAGGTGGAGCTTTTGTCTACTAATAGCGTAGATAATCTGTAAATTGAAGTTTGTATCGACTTATATTCTTGATGAGTTTGACAGAAGCGTTAGCGCGCCGGACAAAATATTTTTTGGAGAATTTCTTCCTTTAATAGTTCCAGAGTTCAAATTCCGTCGAGGTTGACTTAGCACACTGAGGCAGGGGGGGGGGGTCGATGTAATCGACGTATCCCCAGCTCCCCGTCATTGCTGACCCTGTGCCAAAATTTTAAACCATCATTTTAGTGGTATTTCTTACATCTTTAAGTTCAGAGTTCAAATTCTGCCGAGGTCGACTTTTTTTCAAAGTCGATAAATTAAGTACCAGTGAAATACTGGGGATTATATAATCGGCTTGCCCCCTCCCCACAAATTTTCAAGCATTGTATCTCTTTAGTAGAAAGGATGATTATTATTATTATTATTAAATTTTTCTCCACATATTTCAATCACTTTTTGCATGTCGTACACAGAACGCCCACCTCCCGCCAAAGCGTTCTACTTCTCTATATTGTAAATATACATAACCACCTTTCACTACTTTAAATATTGCTTATATATCGATGATTACTATAACACCTGGGACCCTCTTGACTGAATTACTCTCGCCGAAGAGAGTTACAGAGGCCGAAACATCTCCGTTCTTTCTTTTTTTTCTTCTTCAGATGGAATTTTATGCAAGATCTACACCTATCTACATGGACTATAATTTCCCCTAAGGTTTTAAAACTAAGGTTGTTCTTATTGTTGTCACCGCCCATGCTTTTTATTTTTAGAATTTATATAATATTCCTAGAGGGATATTTTATCGACTAATTGCAAGGATAAGGCTCAGTTAACCGAAACTTAAAGGTATGTGTATTTAGTATGATGAAATATTCCCTACAGAGCTATTTACTCTCAA
>NW_021825731.1:0-14785 GCF_006345805.1 Octopus sinensis | reverse complement strand
AGTTGCTAGAAAGCCTCCATGAAGTGAAACCAAGTAGCAACACCAAATGGCGGTGCCCCAGCATGGCCACAGCTCATAAGCTGAAACTAGAATCAATAAATCAATCAATCAATATACACATAATAGTATATATATATATATATACACATATATAGTATATATATATATATATACACATATATATATATATATATATATATAGTATATAGTATATATATATATATACACGTATATAGTTATATATATATATATATATATACACGTATATAGTATATATATATATATATATACGTATATAGTATATATATATATATATATATACACGTATATATATATATATATATATATATATATATACACGTATATAGTATATATATCTATACACGTATATATAGATATATATATATATACACTATATAGATATATATATGCACTATGTATAATATATACACGTATATAGTATATATATATATATATACACATATATATATGCACATGAATATACTATATATATGCACATGAATATACATATATAGTCTGTGTGTGTGTATATTATATATATATATACCACACATAAATACATATATATGCACATATACACATTTATTATTTATATATATATATATATATATATATTATATATATAATATATATATACGAGGGACGTTCAATAAGTAATACCTCTGACCCACTTGCAGTTGTTTGATCTAGCTGAAATTTTGCATGTGCAATTATTTATATCTCTATAGAGTAAGTGGCAAATTACAGCTCTGAATTCATTGTGGTTTCTTATTTACAGGTGTTTGAACCGAGTCAAGTGTGAAATGGAGCCTGTTGAGTGTCGAGCAGTGATCCGGTTTTTGTATTTGAAAGGACGCACACCACGGGAGACTTTTGATGAAATGAAAGTAACTTATGGTGATGATGCTTCATCATATGACCTTGTAAAACGCTGGCATCGTGAATTCAAACATGGTCGGAACTCTGTGGAAACAGCTCCCAGATCTGGTCGCCCCCTTCTGCCATTGATGAGGCATCTGTCCGTCAAGTTGAGGCTGCCATTTTGGAAGATCGACGCATAATTATTCGCCAAATAGCCCATGAGGTCAAGATTAGTACCGGGTCTGTGGAAACTATCATTCATGACCATTTTCATATGCAAAAGGTGTCTGCCAGATGGATTCCCAGGTTGCTCACGCCTTTCCAGAAGCAAGAACGCGTCGAGTGCTCGAGGGTGAATTTGGAGATGTGCCAAGAAGATGAGTCAAAATTTTTCAAAAGACTGATTACACAGGATGAAACCTGGGTCCATCACGACGATCCAGAGACCAAATCCCAGTCAATGCAGTGGAAGCATCGTGACTCACCCCCTCCAAAGAAGGCAAGGGTGCAGCCCTCCGCTGGCAAGGTCATGCTCACAGTCTTCTGGGACCAGGACGGAGTAGTGATGACAGATTTCCTGGCAAAGGGTACCACAATTGCAGGAGCCTATTATGCTTCACTTTTGAGGAAATTAAGAGAAGTTATCAAAATCAAGAGGCGGGGCAAGATCAGCAAAGGCATCCTCCTCTTGCAGGACAACGCTCCGGTCCACAACTCGCTTGTCGCCAGATCAGAAGCACAGGCGTATGGCTATGAACTCCTCCCCATCCCCCCTACTTTCCTGACCTTGCACCCTCTGATTTTCACCTCTTCCCAATCATGAAGTTGTTTTTGAAAGGAAAGCGTTTCCCAGATGATGCAGCCTTGATTTCTGAAGTCACGTTCAGGTTGGAGGACCAAGCTGGGGTCTTCTATAAAAACGGTCTCCAGAGCTGCATCAAACGATGGTAGAAATGCGTAACTCTGGGTGGTTCCTATGTAGAAAAAGACTAATAACTGTGCGAAGTTTCGTTGCTCTACTGCTATAGGAAGTGGGTCAGGGGCATTACTTATTGAACGCCCCTCGTATATATATATGTATGTATATGTTCATATATGTATAAGTTCAGCAAAATTTAGATTCAGATGAATATAGTACTTAAGTCAAAGGCACCAGAATTTTGTATGGAATTATTCATATAAATCCGTGAGGTGATTATAATCAAAATAAGCAGCAAGTATATCCGAAGTAATGTGGTACGATCGTTTCATGCTACTTCATTTTATTAAACACTAAGTATTACATCAGTTTTAAAATGTTGAGCAATCTTCAGCCACTTTTAGAAATTGTCCAATCAAACGGACAAGTGCCACATATTAGAGGAGGCTCTTAGTAATAACAGTGTAGCAAAACGGCGGTGCATCAGCATGGCCACAGCTCTGAGCTTAAACTAAAAAAAATATACATATATATATGCACATATACATATAACATATATGCACATATATACATGTATAGCATATATATATATGCACATATGTATCTGCTTTTGGTACGAACACACGCACATATATACACGTATGTGTGTATGTATTCATACTTGTAAATATATATATATATGTAAGTACAAAGAAAATCTGTTGAATGATCGTAGATTGAAATAAAAATTGATTACAGTTGCGAAACAATTAGGAAAATTTCATAAAACTAAAAGAAAGTAGAAAATATATGAAAGAGATCAATGTGATAACGTTTGCCGAACAAAATCGTTTTGCTGACGCTGTTTCTTCTACTATTACAGATGTTGTTGCAGATGAGGTGAAGGAAAAAGAGAGGACATGATAATGATGACTATGATGTGGAGGAAGGGATGGAGGAGGACGAGAATGGGGAGGAGGATGAGGTAGACTAGGAGGGGGGAGGACAACGACGGTGATAATAAATACGATGATGATGAAAACGACGGTGATGCCAATGAAGATAATGGAGATGTTAATGATCATAACGATGGCGATAATGCATATATATATATATATATATATATATATATATATATGTGTGCATTTCACTACTGCCCACAAGGGGCTAAACACAGAGGGGACAAACAGATTATGTCGATTACATCGACCCCAGGGCGTAACTGGTACTTAATTTATCGACCCCGAAAGGATGAAAGGCAAAGTCGACCTCGGCGGAATTTGATCTCAGAACGTTACGGCAGACGAAATACGGCTACGCATTTCGCCCGGCGTGCTAACGAGTCTGTTAGCTCGCCGCCTTTTGTATATATATATGTGTGTGTGTGTGTGTGTGTATATGCATGTATTTATATATACATACATACAAATATATACACATAAGTATATATATCAGGTCATTATGAACCCCGATCCATTGG
The DNA here is from genome assembly GCF_006345805.1 of Octopus sinensis. Taxonomy (NCBI): domain Eukaryota; kingdom Metazoa; phylum Mollusca; class Cephalopoda; order Octopoda; family Octopodidae; genus Octopus; species Octopus sinensis. Next base: position 11,525 of record NW_021825731.1, on the reverse strand, counting down.
TTGTGAAGCAAGCTTCTTACCACTGTCACGCCTTTGTATATGTGTGTGTGTATATATATATCTACACACATGTATATATATATATACATGTATATGCCTGCATACATATTATATATATATGCATACGTACATATATATATACACGTATATTTACATATATATATACATGTATATTTACATTGTATATATACATACATGTATATTTACATCGTGTAGCCACTACACATTTTTTTCTCTCCTGGTTTCTCTCCTTGTTTTTTCTGTGTCCCTTTCTGTAGAAGACCGTAGGCTCGAAATGTAAAAGACTTTCTATTCCTGAGCGTTATACTAATACATTTGTTTGTTTTGTACACCACCTGTCTTCGTCTTTTGTTTTTTTTCGTAAACTCTGCCTATATATATATATATATATATATATATATATATATATAAATAAATAAATAAACATGTATAGGCGTGACTGTGTGGTAAGAAGCTTGCTTCCCAACCACATGGTTCTGGGTTCATAATGACCTGATATATATACTTACTGTCTCGTACACTTTTGCCTCACCCCTAAGTTACGATATCATAAACAAGCTGGCACCGGTTGTCACGTGATAATGGACAAACTTAGAGGGAAAGATACACACACACACACACACACACACACAGTTTACTGTCCTAGATGCGACAAGTACACATTGAATAATGTCCTATAGACACATAAGTTGGAGAGATGGCTATGACTGGAATACCTTCTAACGTGGATCTGTTTAATAGCACTTAACCTGACATGAGGCTATACAACATTATGACCTAGAATACTATTATTAGAACATATTATTATTAATAGATAGATAGATTAATAGACAGACAGACAGGCGTAGGAGTGGCTGTGTGGTAAATAGCTTGCTTACCAACCACATGGTTCCGGGTTCAGTCCCACTGCGTGGCACCTTGGGCAAGTGTCTTCTGCTATAGGCCGACCAAAGCCTTGTGAATGGATTTGGTAGATGGAAACTGAAAGAATCCCGTCGTATATTTGTGTGTGTGTGTGTGTGTGTGTGTATATGTATGTATGTATGTCACCCCAACATCGCTTGACAACCGATTCTGGTGTGTTTACGTCCCCGTAACTTAGCAGTTCGGCAAAAGAGAACCGATGGAATAAGTACTAGGTTAACAAAGAATAAGTACTGGGGTCGATTTTCTCGACTAAGGGCGGTGCTCCAGCACGGCCGCAGTCAAATGACTGAAACAAGTGACAGACAGACAGACAGACAGACAGACAGACAGACAGATGGGTGGGTGGGTAGGTAGGTGGAGTGGGGAGAGAGAAAGATAGATGACATATCTATAAATGTAATGCAAAATGTCTTCTAGAAATTCGATTGAAACTAGTAAATAGAAAGGTCAGGAGCGTAACGCATAGAAGAAAGATTTCTTTATTATGAAACTAATCTTTTATTTGTGACAGTTGTTTCCTGTCAGAAAAACAAGATTGATAAATATTAAAAGGAATTATTCTTTTATTTGTTTCAGTCATTTGACTGCAGCCAAGGGTTTTTAGTCGAACAAATTCACTCCAGGACTTATTTTTTTAAGCCTAGCATTTATTCTATCGGTTTTCTTTTGCCGAACCGCTAAGTTACGAAGACCGAAATACAGCAACATCGGTGGGGCCAAACACAGACGCAAACACATATATATATGTATGTAAACACACACACATACACACGACGGCTTCTTTCCGCTTCCTTCTACCAAATCCAATCAAAAGGCTTTGGTCGACCCGAGTTGTATTTGAAAACACTTGCCCAAGTTGCCATGCAGTGGGACAAAAGCAGGCTTCTTACCACACAACCACGCCTGTACATGCATACATACATTATATACGCACACACACCACACACACACACACACACAGAGAAATGCACATCCGCCTATGTTACAGACCAGGCTTCCCTCCATTGGTTGTGCGTTTTCAAGCAACTGGCTTAAATTCTGCCGCAAAAACTTTTTTGTTTGGGGGGGGGGGTTTCGAAAATATCCGCTCTTTCCTTTACTTGTAACTCCATTGGTAGCGATGAAAAGCATTGCTTTCCCCACTGACCTGCCGTCTCACATGCCTTTAATGAGAACGTGAATTGTCGTCCTGCTTTTTGCCGGGGGGCGCTTTTTCACAAAAAAGTTCACCATATAGCATCTGTTTAAAGATCCTCTGATCATTCATCCAAACAAGGTGTCCTGTTCAACCTAAACTGTACTTGTGCACCGTTGCTCCAATGCTCACGACATCGGCTTCCATCTGTGTCTGGAATCCGAAATTTACTACACATGCATACATGGTGGTAGCCTCTCGTGATCCATGAAAGACAGTTCTGAAATTTCTAGCCGAAAGGACCTGCACAAAATGATTTTATTGATAATGATAAAATGTATGTGCCGTACATTTGCTCAGTCCCTTCATCAAATCGATGTTGCTTGGACAGGTGTACGATGTACCACACGTCAGGCATCACAGAGCGAGGAGAGATGAAGTGTTTTGCTCAAGAACACAATGCACCACCTGGTCCATGAACTGAAACCACAATCTTGCAAAAGTAAGTTCAATACCATAACCACTAGACCATGTGCCCTCACCTATACATACACTGCATGCATACATTGCATACATGCGCATGTATGTATTGCAGAAAGATATATTTACGGGTCCTAAGGAGGCTAGCTGACAGAATCGTTAGCACGCCGGGGAGAAAGCTTAGCGGTGTTTCGTCCGTCTTTACGTTCTGAGTTCAAATTCTGCCGAGGTTGACTTTGCTATTCATCCTTTTATGGGTCGAGGAAATAAGTAGCAGTTGACCACTTGGATCTATGTAATTGACTATCCCCTCCCTAAAAGGTCAGGCCTTGTGCCTATTGTAGAAAGACTATTTAGGGATCCTACAGTAAATATGATGCATGCCGCTGTGCATATGGTAAAGTCGCAGCCAGCAAGCCAGGTTCGATTCCTGATTGTAATTATTTCGTTCAACATGTGAAATATGACCGTCACAATCTCGTTCCATTTTCTATGGCGGCGAGCTGGCAGGATCATTAGAAGAACGTGTGTGTGTGTGTGTGTGTGTGTGGTGTCGATGAGAATGCCGACAAACCGATGTTTTTGAACAAACATACCTTGTGGTATTTATCCTGCCCGAGTTGCATAAACGGTCTCTTGTCATTCTCGATATCATTAAGTGCAGTGAACCAGTGATTACCTCATTTCAAACGTGTAACCAACGACGCTATTGTTAACAAAAATCTTATATAAAACAAACAGATAAATAAAGGAAACTTGTTGATGGACATGTCTGGTCGTGAAAGTCTAGGCTTGAACAATTGACTCTTTATTGCAATAGTGCACGCAATAAATATCCTTATCACTTTTCCATAAGCTCCTTTAATATTCAGAGTTGCTGCCCGGCCTTTGTTGCTCTTTATTATTCGTTCCTCCTGGAATCAATAAACTGAATAACAGTCAAGAACTGGATCTGATACGACTGAGTGAACCACTTCTTTGAAGTACACGCCTGTGTGTCTGTATTAGAAATTACTATCGTTATAGGGATATTATATGTATCCGTAAGCGCAGGCATCGCTGCGCAAGTAAGGAGCTTGCTTCCCAACCACAAAATAAGCAACAAGGATATCCAGAGGTAATGCGGTACGATCGTTTCATGTAACTAGATTTAATTGAACAATGTAACTGAAAATCCAGTTACAACTATGATGTTGACGGTACAACATGTTCTTTGTTTATCTCCTTAACTTATTGGAGATCTTAGGTAAAATTATACTAATGTGTCCTTCTGTTCTAATTTAATTAAATTCTGTCTTTGTACAGCTGAAGAATGCTCTACATTTTAAATTGATGAATGAAATGATTGCATTGTTCAATTAAATGGAGTTGCATGAAATGATCATACTGCATTAACTCTGGATTTTAATCACCTTATTTTGAAATTGTATGGATAATACCGTACTAAATTCTGGTGCCTCAACTTAAGTATCATATTCACCAGAACCTATCTATATGTGTGTGTTTGTGTGTGTGAGTGTGTGTGTGTGTTTGTGTGGAGTTGGAGCTTGGTTCCCACCCACAAGGTCCCGGGTTCAGGTGCGTGACACCTTGGGCAAGAGTCTTCTACTACAGCCTTGGTCCAACAAAAACCTTGTGAGTGGATTTGGTAGACGGAAACTGAATGCCCGTCGTATACATACATACTAGAAAAGACATTTGCCCAAGGCACCACGTCGTTGGATAGAAGCCGATCTCCGGTGGTTACAAAACGAGCTTCTTAACCACACAACTAGTCATGGAGTTTTGATATGTATGTAATTTCTAAAAGTCGTACAATTTCTCCTGTATGGATAAGACATTCAGTGAAGACAAGAATACTTAGAGCCGGCCTCATTAAAATTATCTTATTAAATACATCAATCCATAGGGAAAAGATTGCATACGAAATAACTGCAAAGAATGGAGCCTTGCCAAGCGTCAAGACGTTCGTTAAATTTAATCAAATGTAATTTTTGCAACTGCCAGTGCTAGAAGACTTATATTACATTTAATCTTTTAAAATAACTAATCAAATGATTATAATCATTTGACGAGTTATTTTAAATTATCATTGATTACATGTTTCCTCGCCTTAGTTGCTCGCGATTTTAATGTGCCATCAATAGAAAATAACTGAGTGAGGGAGAGTATAATAGAATGAGAGCATAATAGACTGTGAGTATACTAGAATGAAGGAATAATAGAATGAGAGTTTAATGGAATTAAAGTATAAAAGAATCATAGGAGTCAGATGTTGCATTAATAGCTCTCCTGATTTAGGCAAAAGGCCAGCAGTTTTTAGAGTGGAACGTTAGTAAATATCATTGACCCAGTACTTGATGGGTGCTCTAGTTCCTGCTTTTTGCGTACTGAGTTCAAATCCCACCGAAGACAACTTTTCCTGTCTTCTCAGGGTGATAAAAATAGAGTACTTGTAATGTATCGGAGTCTATGTAATCGACTAACTCCCAACTAAACGTGCTGGCTTGTGCCAAAAGTTTAAAATTATTGTTGCTGAATCTACCGGAGACGCTTGCTGGGGGACGAAACTGTCCTGTATGCAATAATTCAATGCTCGTACGTTGTGGGATTGTGTGGAACAGCTGTTGTCGCGAATAAGACGAAGTTAGCTATCTGCTGAGTGTATAGTGAAGATCGACGCACCACCTTCCCTAAACACAGAAGGAAGGCAGAGCTTTCTCTTAGTGACTGTAGCAAAAGAAGCTGTGTGGTGGACTCGTCTGAAAGGTTTGAAGACAGACACATTCCTATCTAGTTAAGCCCTCATCAATTTCTTCAAATATCTTTTGAAGAGGAAGGTGCGAGTAGAGAGAGCGGTGCTGCCACCTAGTGTGTTTAACAAAAGGTGGTCGACAGTGGCAAGACTGATGAGACTAAATGGATCTATTCTGAATAGGATATTCTAAGGAGGAAAGAAACTGGAAGAGAGCATTTTCCCATGCCTTGGAGATGGCAGAGTAATCCGGAATTTTTGTGTGGGGTTTACCTCGGATTACCCTAAGTGAACTGCCCTGCTGTTGGGGATTCTATTTATTTATTTCTCTGCTTTCTAGCATATATCCTCTGTTATATTCTCCAATCGGTAGTATCTGCCCTTGATTGATGTTAAACCCACATGTTTTTGCAATTTTTTTGCGCTGTAACTCGACTTTCGATATTGTCCTCCATGTCTTGTGGCCAATAAAAGCGATCATTATTATTAAGGCGGTGAGCTGGTAGAACCGTTAGCACGACGGGCGAAATGCGTAGCCCTATTTCGTCTGCCGTTACGTTCTGAGTTCAAATTCTGCCGAGGTCGACTTTGCCTTTCATCCTTTCGGGGTCAATAAATTAAGTACCAGTTGCTTACTGCGGTCGATCTAATCAACCAGTCCCCTCCCCACAAATTTGAAGCCTTGTGCGGCGAAATGGAGGAAACGTTAGCACGCCGGACCAAATGCTCAGCGGCATTTCGTCCGTCTTTACGTTATGAGTTCAAATTCCGCCGAGGTCAACTTTTGTCTAGTTGAGCACTAGGGTCGATGTAATCGACTTACTCCTTCCCCCGAAATTGGTGGCCCTGGGCCAAAATTTGAAAACATTGTTATTCGGGTAAGTGAATCAACAGAATCGTTAGAGCGTCGGATAAAATACCCTGCGGTATTTGTTCTGGTTCTCTATGCTCCGAGTTCAAATCACGCCGAGGTCAACTGGGTCTTTTGTACTTTCGGGGCTGCTAAAATAATATAGCAGTCTAGAACAAGTTGTAGACAAAGGTATAGACTAAGCTCCCCTCCTCTCAGAATTTCTTGCCTTGTGGCTAAATTTGAAACCTATATCATTACCTCCATATTTGAGAAACAAGAAATATATTTTTTAGAAACTCTGTGCTAAATTTAGTTTGGAATTAAAACACATCCTGTAATTCTTTGCTGGTATCTCTAACAATATCTGAGGTGAATTAATGGCTGTCATTGTTTTCAAAATAATTACAGCAAACTGAAATGGAATGCTTTTTTTCTCAACAGTTGAATATGTTTACATGGAAAGACTGACCTAAAACGAAAAGATTATATATATATATATTTATATATATATGTATATATAGAATGTGAGGACAACAAAAGATAAAAACAGCTTGGTTGTTAGCAGATGGGTACGATGGTAGATTTAAATAAGGCCGTCATTCAACGAGCTTTGCAGTTGGGCGGCAAAAGACAAGAATAATCTGAGATATAAAATATACACAAAGTTACCTTAAGGATGTTTAGATTTCAGCGATGTACATATTTATGCCAACCACATTAACAGAATTCTAGACAAACGGAAGTCTCTGCTCGCGGTATTTGTTTTATGAAGCATAAAATAGCGTGTATTTGAGAAAGAGAAAAAAGACGAACAGATAGATAAGAGAGGTGGGGTGGTGAGTAAGAAGGAGAGCTCATATGCGTATGCGTATATGTGTACGTTTGTTAGATAGTATGTTGGGCCGTAGAGTAAAAGTAATATTCGTAAAAAAAATCTACACAAATTTTATCTCTTTATTACAATTATAAAAATTAATACATAGAAAGGACGAATACAGGACATACATACATACAAGAAAATTTAAGAGAATCGATTAAAAAAGTTTCGTTTGTATTCGTTATAAGTAATAGTTTTTGCGTAACTAGTGTTACAAACACTTGTAGCTGACCTTTGTGATTTTACTGGAGTTTTCACACCCCGGCAATTGTTGAGGCCCTGCAGCTTCCACTTCCTCTCTCTCCTCCATGGTCAAGCTGGCCTTCTCGTACCCACCTTTCTTTCCACTTCCTTCCATCTATTCGCATACACTCTCCGCGGCAGGGTCCTCCTCTCCAGTCCCATCTTGCTTCTCAGATGATATCTGAAGTAGGTGAGCAAGCCGGGCCCGGAGACAAATGACCTGTCGCGGTTCCTTCCATTCTCGTTCTCCACATGCATTCCTTTACCACTGCAACCGTGCAGTGAAAACATGCCTCACCTTCCTTCGAGAGTCCAGTTGGCGGTATCATCTTAATCATAGACTCAGCCGACAGCTGTACTCGTCCCAGATGCGATAACACGTGTTCTGCGTAACTTATCAAGTCGTTCAACTTCCGACAATGAAAAAAAGCGTGCTGAACGGTTTCATCGTCCAGCCCGCATCTAGACACGTCGGTGGCACTGGAACTCCGTGCGTGATAACTTTTCGCGAACAGGTAAAGCATTCCTGTAGCACTGCCAAGCCAGGGATCTTTGGAAATTATCCAAATACCCCGACCTGAACGTTTTCTTAAACAGATTGGCAAGCTGGTTTTCATCAAACCCCAGAGCCCCTCCTAGGACGTCATCGTTTTTACCTTCTACCAGCCCTCTATAAAATACCGAGGTGGTATTTCCGCAGCCGGCCTTGCCCGTCCTGTGGATCAGCGTGAGTGCCTGTCGGCACTCCTTTTGCCATGAAGTCAGATTGCATCTTCTGATGTAACCGGGTTTAAAATTAACTAAGGAGGCCGGTCTCGGAAAAAATCCCTCTGCCAACGGACTCCACACCTTATCACCTTCCAGGTGGTGCCAGAGATGTCTTAGTCTCAACGCATGTCTGCGCATCATCAACCAAGGCATCCCTAACCCACCCTTTAACGGTTCTTGACAGCACACGGAGCGTCTCACAAGTGGCTTTCCTCCTTTCCACAAGAAGCGGAAGAGGGCTCGTTCCAACTTGTTAAGCCATGAGTCGGGGCAAGGGACGACGGTCAGGCGGTAGGTGATTACGGATGCAATAAACATCTGCACCACCTCCGCCCTTCCTTTCAAGGACAGAGACCTTCCGGACCAGGTCCGTATTATGGCCTCCACCTTGCCCGTCACCTCGCTCCAGTTCTTCTCCGTTTGGGAGTCCGGTCCAAACCAGACTCCCAGCAACTTAACAGGGCCATCCGTCCAGTGTCCCACAACACTGGACAATATCGGCTTGTTCCTCCAGGTGCCGAGGCGCAAGCCGACTGATTTGTCCCTGTTAACCTTTGCTCCTGCCACCGCCTCGTATCCTCTGATAGCCTCCTCTACACCAGGTAGTTGGGCCTCCTTGGACACGATGAGGGTGATGTCATCCGCATAGGCAGTGACCGACCTCCCACCTCCGATTCCATCTGAGTTACTCCCCAGCCTCTCCAACCTTCGCGTAGTGCTCGAGAGCCAATACGTACAAAAGTGGTGACAAGGGGCACCCCTGACGTACTGAACATTCGATCGAAAACGGTTCTGTTAGGTAACCGTTTATCTGGACGGTGGACTTGATGCCGCTGTACATAGCGGAGATCCACCCGCGGAATTCGGGACCCAGTCCGGTCGCTTCGAGGACCGCCGCCAGGTACCCATGGTCTACCCTATCGAAGGCTTTACTTTGGTCCAAGTGGACCATTACCCCACCTTTGCCGGTTATTTTACCCACCCTATCTAAGGTGTAGCGTATAAGGTGAAGGTTGTCCTGGATCGACCTGCCTGGAATTGCACATGTCTGTGCTCTCCCTACAAGTTTCTCCACGACAACCGTCAACCTTTTTGCTAACACCTTGGCCAAAATCTTAACTCTACATTAAGTAGAGTTATGGGCCTGTAGTTACTAATCATATCCCCTTTGCTCGGGTCTTTCTGGATTAGCGTCACCACTCCCCGGCTTACAGAACTGGGAATTCTCCCGTTCTGCTGCCAGTTCGTGTAGACGCCTGCCAGTATTCCCCCGAACAAATCCGGCATATTTTGGTAAAACTCGTAGGGCAGACCATCCAGCCCCGGCGATTTCTCCCGGCGCACTCGGCCAGCACTTCCCTTATTTCCGCGGGAGTGATCGCTCCCTCACAGCACTCCGCCTCACGCCCCGCGAGCCGCGGCCCGCCGCCAGGAAGTCCCTTAAGGCACCCCCCCCCGGTCCAGCCCACCCCCGAACGCGCGCGCGAAATGCTGGTGAAGAAACTTTTGCATCTCCTCCTGTCCATAGATCTTTTGTCCCTGTTCGCCAGTCAAAGATTTTATTGAGGCTCTGTTGCCTCTCTTACTCTCCACACGACGGCCCATCCGGCTACGTTAACACCTTCTCGTTTCCCGGCGCGCAGCTTAGCTCTGACTCTGCAACCTTCGTGTTTGGAGTCAAGGTGTCGGTACAATACCGTCCTTGCCGCCAGTACTCCGGATGCAGAGCCAGCTTCCATTGCCTCGTCTAGCTTCTTAACTAAATCGCCCTCTAGACTAGCCCTATCTGTCCTTATCTGATTGCTAAATCTAACGGACTCTAATCGAATGGCTCTTTTGAGGCGTGCCACCATCTATTGTTAATGACGGTGCCGCACAATGCCCTCTGAACTAACTCCTTAATCCGGGTACGGAAGTCTTCACAATTCAAAATAGCCTTGTTCAGCTTCCAGTACCCGGGTCCCTGTCTATGACACTTGTCTAATTGCACCTCACACGTCACACTTGTGATCCGAGTAAGGTACAATATGAAATTGTGGACAACTAAACGTATCCTTATCTCTTTTTTTTATAATTATCCTATCTAGGTACGATCTGTGTGAGCCGTCGTTGTTACTTACTCCACGTCCACTGTGGAACGCTCGGCTCATCCAGTCGGTAACGGTCCACTAGATCAAAGCTCTCCAGTACGACCTTGAGGCTAGGATTCCCCTTTCTATTAGTTGAGCCAACACTGTCGATGTGCGCTTCAAGGACAGTGTTAAAGTCCCCTACTAGTATTACTGTTTTCGACGTCGCCAGAAAGGGCTCCAGGCTTCGAAAGAACCCGACTGTCTACCCTCGTTCGGGGCGTAGACAGCTACCAACCTGAAGGACTGTTTACTTGCGTGAGTCACATCCAGGACAACCAGCCTGCCTTCTGGGTCCAGAAAGACAGTACTTACCTGCAAGTCCAAGCTCTTCCTGATGAAGACTGCCACGCCTCTTCCTCTTCCTCGGCTAGGAGAAATAAATTTCTCGAACCCATTTAGAAGAGGTGAGAACGCTTGGGTCTCGCTCATCTTGGACTCGGTTACGATAGCAACATCTATACCGTGTGTCGTGAGGTCGTTCAGGAAACAAATTTGTTTCCATTTCGACCCCATTCCACGTATGTTTATACAGCCCAGCTTGGCCATTGTGAGTGGGCGAGGAGGAAAATAATTATACTCACGGTTGTGAAAGGGAGCACGGCGGTCTGATTTTGCCTGCTTCCCTTTCTTCCGCTACTGCAGGGCCTTTGACCGGCGTTGCCACTGGGCTCTGGGTTGGTGTGGTTGCCGGGGTATTGTTAGTTTTCCTTCTAACACCTCTTTGGTGACATCTCTTATTAGGCGGTTCTTCAGGTGTTCCTGAAGAACCTCCTCCTTCCATTCGTTCTCGCCTACCTTGGCGAAGCGCGCAATTGCTTTTCCATCTGAGGTTCTGCTATACAGCATGAACCTCGACAGTTTGCAGCATTTGTAAACTTTTTCGTTTTTTTCATCAAACGCAATTATTTTTTCATTTTTCAATAAACATTTTTTAGATCTTGTTTTACGGGGAGGGGCTTGGCAAACTGTTTTCCATGAAAACAGTGCCGTGGGGGTAGGGTTGGGGGATTTGTTTAATGTGTGTGTCTGCAGTGTTAGTTGTTTTTTTCCTTGTTTGGGGAGGGGAGTCCAGGTATTTTTCTTTTTTCCTTTTTGTGCGTAACTTGGGTGTATATTCCATCGGTTCTATTTGGTCTATTTTTGCTTCCGTATTTTCTTGGTCGTTTTGTTGTTCTTCTTAGCTTCCTCTCCCTCCGCATTGGGTACACTTGGAGGGGCCGCATCTTCTGTTCTTTTTTTTCCTGATGCAATTGGAACGGACGTGACCCTTTTCTCCACACTTGAAGCATCTGGGTCTTCGTCCTTCCACCGACACTCTCATGGACGTGCCATCC
>NW_021825730.1:5000-14678 GCF_006345805.1 Octopus sinensis | reverse complement strand
CTTGTTGACATCGAGGCCTTGAATAACACGTTTGACTTCGTCCCGCGTGATGACCAATCGAAGCATTGGAGGTACCGATCTATCAAATGGAAGGGGGTTCACGACCATCATCTTGTTGAAAATAGTTGAAAAAGCCTCGGCAAATAATTGACTCTGTTGATAAGGGTCCTCAATCGATACGCCTGTTGAGTCTACCAACGTTGCAATCTGGTTGTGTAATCAACTTATCCTCTCCCCCAAAATTGTGGGCCTCGTACTAAAAATAATAAAAATAAATGCGCCCTTTTAAAGCCTAGCCAGGCTCATGGGCCCGGTTTCCCGGTTTCTATGGCGTATGTGTTACCCAGATGGACGGGACGCCAGTCTATCGCAGCGTTACTCATTTTTGCCAGCTGAGTGGACTGGAGCAACGTGAAATGAAGTGTTTTGCACAAGAACACAAAGCGTCGCCCGGTCCAGGAATCGAAACCTCGATCTTACGATCATGGTGCTGACACCCTAACCACTAAGCCACGCGCCTCCACCTTGTACTAAAAGTTGAAGCCAATATCATTCATCTATGTATATATAATATATATATTTATATTACAATATATGTGTATATATATATATATATATATATATATATACAGGCATATAATGAATATATTATACGTGTATATATATGTGCATGTATAATATATTAATTATATGCATATATATAATATAAAAAATATATATAATATATATACACAAATGTATATTTTTGTATATGTGTATGTATGTATGCATATAACATATAAACACTCATACACACACATATATAATGTGATGGTCAGGTTTACACTCATTTTGGAAACTTCATACAATGTACCCGTATCTTTTTCAGACTATTTACGTCACCCCTTGCCCCCTAAACCTTCCCCACCAAAACCCCTCCCAAAACAAATGCAAAACTAAAACAGGGTGTGAGTGGTGACGGTGGTAACAACATCTGAAATGAATATGCAGGTATTTGAAGGCTCTGTATTGTCTCAGTTTACCCCGGTATCTTTGCGTGTCTCCTCCTTCTTCTTGCAGTTATATATATCCGTTACAAGTTATGCTATCTTCTCTTATACGTGTACAATATATAAACATCTTGAGTAAGATAGATTCCCATTTTGGTAATGGAGAACCGCGTGTCGCTACGTCTGTTCTGCATATGATGTACGTGTGCGTATACGCGCGTTAAGACATGCACACATATGTATATGTACATATATCCTTATATATATATATATATATGTATATATCAAATACATTTATGGGTTTATGTGAACATGTGTATGTACTTATGCGTATATAGGCATATCTATGTGTTCACATGCACGCATACACACACACGTGCTCAAATATATATATGTATATATATATATATATCTATATCCTTATATATAAACGTCTATCTGTATATCAAATATATATATACATACGTGTGTGATTATGTGAACATGTATGTGTACGCGTGTATATGCGTATGTGTGAATTTGTGCGTGTATGTGTGCGCGAGCGAGCGTATAAGTGCTTATGCGAATGTTTGCGCATGTGTATGTGAGTGCATGTGTGTCTGGGTGAGTGTACGATGAAGTCTTGGGTTGCAGGGGGCTAAAGAAAGGAACTATTCTTACGTGAGTAAAATCATCCCCAAGAAAAAAAGAAAGGAAAAAAATATGTAATTCCCTTACTGCGTAAGAATATTTAGGCTGCAGAGACCTAGATATTTCTCTTAGCCATCTGTCATTCGCCTTAAATGAAGAATATGTAACCAAATATTTAAATTACTATTTATACATTATAACACACTTCTGTGGAAAGAAAAGAAGAATTATACAATTTAAGAGTTCTTGTAGAAAATTTTAGAGTTCTTTCAATAGAAGCGTACCAAATATTTTAGAACCAATTTAGTTTTCAGTCATTGACACATACACACACACACACACACACACACACACACACACACACACACACACACAACACCACACACACACACACACACAATAATGAAAATGACATGTAGATGGAAATTTATAGATTTCATTAATGTATCGTGACATATGTTTCTGCATCCCACATGTTCATTTGTGAGGACATTTTCCTATTCATAAGATATCGCTAAAGATCATTTGTAAAATCCATGAATCTTGAATATGGCCGCCATTACATGCATCTGCTTCGTCAAGCAGTTACATTAATGCTTTTTTGCTGGTCCGATGGTTTTACTTAAAGACATTTACCATTTTACATCAGTCAGAACGCTCCGTTAAATTTTGGGGCGTTGCTTGTGAATCGTCACAGCAAGAGGAAAAAAAACAAAGGTAAAAGAAAAAAAAAAAAAGAAAACAAGGTGTATTTGAAAAGTTTCCAAACTTTTTCAGGAGAGACATTTGACTTGAAACAAGTGCAATGCTCTCACTTTCTTCCAAGTAGGATTTTCTGCACTTTGTGTAAAGCCCCATGGAAGTCGTCCAATGTGAAGTATCGAAGACCTCTTTGCCTTCTCTTTGGGAAGAACTAAAAGTCACAGGGACCACGGTCTGGACAATAGTCGGGGTTGGGGTGAAGGACAGTCTTGATGGCCATCTCTGTCAAGTAGTTGGTCACCGGAACGTTCCTCACTGAACACGTTTGCATCGATCTTTGCTCAAATTTTGTGCATGTTTAGATTTTCAGATCTTCATGAAGACTTCTGTGTGCACTTGCAAAACCAACTTATTGCTTTCTGGGTGACGTTCTTCATTCAGAAAGTAGCGAATGTTCTCCATCACTTCTAATCTGACTTTCTACTCCTTCCCACACCTTTGGTCATCTCTCAAATCTTCTCTACCGTCTCCGAACCTCTTGTACCAACGAAAATGCTGAACCGTAACTAATTTACACATCCCCTGATAACTCACGGTTGGTGATTCGACGATTTTCCTTCACAGCTGCACGCATATTTGCGATGTTTTTCTCAGTTCTGCTGGTCACGGGTCTCCCAGAACGTCCGTCAATATCGACATTTTTTTCGGCCATCTTGGAAACGTCTGAACCACTCGTACACCTGTGTGCGGCTCATACTCTCTTCTCCATACACTTTCTGCAACTTTGCGTAGGCTTCTGAGCAAGTATCGCCATGACAACTTTCTCTGTTATGGTCAATGCGACGATCACACACTACACACGTTCCTTCCAAGCACTGCTGTAAAGAGTGGAAATGAGATAGAACGTTAAAACTTAGTGCGCATGCACAGCAGTGTCCAAGATCAATCTTTGCCAGACTTCACGCTGCGTGCTTGAGCTTCGATACTATGGCAACAGTCTGGATACTTATTGATCAGACCGCGTATGTGTATATATATATATATATATATATATATTATATGCGTATACATATGCTTATATATATATATATATGCGTATACATATATAAATAGTATAAATACACACATACTCTCACACGCACGCACACTCACACACATATACAAACGCACGCACACACACGCACGCACACACACGCACACACAAGTGTGCGCATATATGTTTAGGCGATCAGAATTTAGAAACTTCGAAAGAACGTGAAATAATACATTTTTATATAGCGACTAAACTCGAAAACGATGATGCTGAATATTTGGTGAAGAATTCCTTTGGATAGACAAGACTGAAGGACAGAAATTTGGAGGCTTGTTTTGGTTCATAGGTAAAACGCCTGTCCCGCTTGCAGGAGATATGGGTTCGATTCTCACGGGCAACCTTCGATTTTTTCTCTCAAAAGGATTTTAATCCAATAGGTACGTACTTTTATTAACAGCTTTATTTACTTCGAGTTCAACCGTATAAACGAGTTATATAAATAAATGTGTGTGTGCAAGTGTGTATTGTATGTATGTGCGTAAGGTTGTATAATCCGACACAAAAGCCTATATATATATATCATCATCATCATCATCATTGTTGATATATATATATATATATATATATAATATACATACACAGATGTGCGTGCGTGCGTGTGTGTGTGTGTGTTTAAAGCGATCAAATATCAGGGGAAGCAAGCAAGGAACGGAACTTTGGTGTATTTTTACCGTACGCTCCACACCCGAATTCCCACCCTGTTTTGCTATTCCACAGTAATGATCAATGTTACTATTTCCATATCGTGTACTGATTCATATTGGATTATTGACTTATTAGTCGACGCACAGTTTGGTTGGCACCTGTAACTGTCATTTATCCAGCATTTTTATATCATTACGAAACGTTTCTATGTGTAACATATATTTGCGCGTGAATCATTAAAAACGGCGCTTAGTCAGCTTGTCTTCATTCTGGTGTTTTCCAGCGAATGCTTACCTTTATTAATTGCTCTTTCATACACAGGTAATCCTAAATGTTGATTCAGTTTTCGGAATTGTTAACGCTACTTTCTAATATTTTGGCGGGGGGCCATAAATGCGTAGGGCTGTGGTTAAGACGATTCAGTTGACCCATTCTAGATCGACTACGTATCTGGTACTTGTTTTGGCACAAGAATAATATATATTTGTAGAGGTGAGTGAGTCAGGTCGAGCTGCATAAATATTTAGGCGTGCGTACACGCGCACACACACGCATGTGTATGTATATATATATATAAATGTATATATGTATACGTTCATACACGCATGCACATATATATGCATACATAACATACATACATACATACATACATACAGACAGACAGACAGACATACACACATATACATATATATATATATACATATAACACATATGCATACATATATGTATGTATATCTATATATATATATATATATATATATATAGATAGATAGATAGATAGATAGGTAGATATATATATAAGAATGAATGTTTTTATATATAATGAACGTGAATACAGGAAGGGACGAACACGGAACACAGACAAATCATTCGAAGCCTTCAATCTTCAGTCAGACACCGAATCATCATAGCAAATTTCGGCTGTTCAATTCTGATATTTGCTCCAACTCGGCCAGCCCCAAGAAAAAAACTAAGCTGTAAGCATTAGATTTCTTGGTAGAAGACAGGAATGTGAACGCACAAGACGGATGTGAATACAAGAGACGAAAACGAAATTGAAAACAGTAATGAATAAACAAAACATATATAACGATGGTTGTCATACGACTTTAGACCAAATGAGAACAAAAAAACACAACAACAACATAGCTGGCGTAGAAATAATTACCGTTTCGGTAGCGGGGACACATGTTGGTCGAGATACGAAGGCCAACAGAATGGTTAAGAAGCAGCAGGTCGCAGAGAGAGAGAGAAAAAGAGAGACAGAGAGAGAGGGAATCAAAGAGGCTGGAAGGCAGGGGACAGAATCAGTGACCAAGAGAAAGGAGAAAGAAGAAAGAAGGGATTAAGGAGGATGGGAGGAAGAGGGGAGGAAGAGAGGGAAGAATCGGAGGGCGCCAAAAAGTTTTTGGTGAAGAAGCAATGGCGGGTAGTAAAAGACAGTGTGTATAGAAGTCGTGCAGGGTTTTTAAAATTGGACAAACAAACGGGGGGGGGTGCACGTAACGCCGCAATAATATAAGAATGAATGTTTTTATATATAATGAACGTGAAATACAGGAAGGGACGAACACGGAACACAGACAAATCATTCGAAGCCTTCAATCTTCAGTCAGACACCGAATCATCATAGCAAATTTCGGCTGTTCAATTCTGATATTTGCTCCAACTCGGCCAGCCCCAAGAAAAAAACTAAGCTGTAAGCATTAGATTTCTTGGTAGAAGACAGGAATGTGAACGCACAAGACGGATGTGAATACAAGAGACGAAAACGAAATTGAAACAGTAATGAATAAACAAAACATATATAACGATGGTTGTCATACGACTTTAGACCAAATGAGACAAAAACACAACAACAACATAGCTGGCGTAGAAATAATTACCGTTTCGGTCGGTAGCGGGGACACGTTGGTCGAGATACGAAGGCCAACAGAATGGTTTAAGAAGCAGCAGGTCGCAGGAGAGAGAGAGGGAATCAAAGAGGCTGGAAGGCAGGGGACAGAATCAGTGACCAAAGAGAAAAGGAGAAAGAAGGGATTAAGGAGGATGGGAGGAAGAGGGGGGAAGAGAGGGGAAGAATCGGAGGGCGCCAAAAAGTTGGGTGAAAAGAAGCAATGGCGGGTAGTAAAAGACAGTGTGTATAGAAGTCGTGCAGGGTTAAAATTGGACAAACAAACGGGGGGGTGCACGTAACGCCGCAATAATATAAGAATGAATGTTTTATATATAATGAACGTGAAATACAGGAAGGGACGAACACGGAACACAGACAAATCATTCGAAGCCTTCAATCTTCAGTCAGACACCGAATCATCATAGCAAATTTCGGCTGTTCAATTCTGATATTTGCTCCAACTCGGCCAGCCCCAAGAAAAAAACTAAGCTGTAAGCATTAGATTTCTTGGTAGAAGACAGGAATGTGAACGCACAAAGACGGATGTGAATACAAGAGACGAAAACGAAATTGAAAACAGTAATGAATAAACAAAACATATATAACGATGGTTGTCATACGACTTTAGACCAAATGAGACAAAAACACAACAACAACATAGCTGGCGTAGTAGAAATAATTACCGTTTCGGTAGCGGGGACACATGTTGGTCGAGATACGAAGGCCAACAGAATGGTTTAAGAAGCAGCAGGTCGCAGGAGAGAGAGAAAAGAGAGAAGAGACAGAGAAGAAAGGGAATCAAAGAGGCTGGAAGGCAGGGGACAGAATCAGTGACCAAGAGAAAAGGAGAAAGAAGGGATTAAGGAGGATGGGAGGAAGAGGGGAGGAAGAGAGGGGAAGAATCGGAGGGCGCCAAAAGTTTTGGTGAAGAAGCAATGGCGGGTAGTAAAAGACAGTGTGTATAGAAGTCGTGCAGGGTTTAAAATTGGACAAACAAAGGGGGGGGCACGTAACGCCGCAATAATATAAGAATGAATGTTTTTATATATAATGAACGTGAAATACAGGAAGGGACGAACACGGAACACAGACAAATCATTCGAAGCCTTCAATCTTCAGTCAGACACCGAATCATCATAGCAAATTTCGGCTGTTCAATTCTGATATTTGCTCCAACTCGGCCAGCCCCAAGAAAAAAAACTAAGCTGTAAGCATTAGATTTCTTGGTAGAAGACAGGAATGTGAACGCACAAGACGGATGTGAATACAAGAGACGAAAACGAAATTGAAAACAGTAATGAATAAACAAAACATATATAACGATGGTTGTCATACGACTTTAGACCAAATGAGACAAAAACACAAAACAACATAGCTGGCGTAGAAATAATTACCGTTTCGGTAGCGGGGACACATGTTGGTCGAGATACGAAGGCCAACAGAATGGTTTAAGAAGCAGCAGGTCGCAGGAGAGAGAGAAAAAGAGAGACAGAGAGAGAGGGAATCAAAGAGGCTGGAAGGCAGGGGACAGAATCAGTGACCAAGAGAAAAGGAGAAAGAAGGGATTAAGGAGGATGGGAGGAAGAGGGGAGGAAGAGAGGGGAAGAATCGGGTGTGTGTGTGTGTGTGTGTGTGTGTGTCGGTGTCTATCCCCCATCATCGCTTGACAATGGATGTCAGTGTGTTTACGTCCCCGCAAGTTAATGGTTCGGCAACAGGGCCCGATAAAATAAGTACTAGGCTTACAAAGAATAAGTTCTGGGGTCGATTTGTTCAACTAAAGGCGGTGCTCCAGCATGGCCTCAATCAAATAACCGAAACAAATAAAAGAATATACATACATACATACATACATACTATATATGTATATATATATATATATATATATATATATATATAATTATATATATATATATATATTATATATATATATATATATATATATATATACATATATATATATATATATATATAGTGAAGGGGAAAAGAAATGGAGCCGAACGAAGATTCTACAAAATTCCTTTTATTATTTTCTTACACATGTTTTCAATATATATATATATATATATATATATATATAATATATATATAATATATATATATATAATAACAATATAATAAATACATAAAATATATGCATATATACATACATATATGTACATACTACATCTACATGTATATATACAAGCACATATATATATATACAAGCATATATATATATATACAAGCATTATATATATATATATATAATATATATATTATATATATATATATGTGTGTGTGGTGTGTGTTAAACAGTAAAAAATAAATACAGACATGGACAAGAACATGAAACACCAAAGAGACGACACAAGAACCACAGGACGGGACATTCGAAGCCCTCAGTCATCAGTAAAGAACCAGATCATCTTCGCAATTTCGGCTGATTATATATATATTATATATATATATATATATATATATATATATATATAATATATATATATATATATATATATATATATAATATATATATATGAGTACAGGACACCACAAATAAATGTAGAACGGGAAACGAAAACAAAATCAAACAAGGAAACGGACTTTTTTAACAACGAAAAAGCAGAGTACAGGACAAACAATACAAGGAAAATTCCCCTTCATCAGCTGTCCCTGGTTCGGCTCAGTGCGTACACACATACGTACACACATATAAGCACAGACACACACATACATACGCACACCAAAACATACGCACACATACGCACGCACACGCGCGAAAAAAACTCACAGCCCCACGGATACACGCATATACATCCATTTACGCTTACACACACACATACAAATGCACACATACACGCACACACAACTAACATACACGCACACACACATACCTTCTTGTTTTTGACCTGCCATTTTGACCTGCTAGTGTACCCACACATCACTCCTTAATTCTACTACTGTCCTGCTACTAGCCTGTTGTTCGCCATACACACACTCACACGCACACACTTGTCATCATCGCACACCTTCTTTACCATTCCGTCTTTGATATAGCTCTCCTGTTTTTTAAAAACATTTTCATCTACTTTCACCACTTCCGCCTTTTAGTATGTGACCTCGTCTGTATCACTAGCGATTTTTTTCCCTCGGTCTTCCCTTCTCGGGATCTTTCCTTCTCCTATGTTTCCGACGAAGAGCTCCGCTCGAAACGTCAAACCCTCCTTCTTCCTTTCTTTCCTGAGCGTCCAATAATACTTTTTGTTTTTGTTGGATTAACTTTATATAATATTATATATATATATATATATATATGCTTGTATATATACATGTAGATGTAAGTATGTACATATATGTATGTATATATGCAATATTTTTATTATTTATTATATTGTTATTATATGACCGAACGCATGCGTCGTTTCTCTTCGTTTCGCTTCTCCAAGTAAGTTATATATATATATATATATATATATATATATATATATATTATCTGTGTGTGTTTGTGTATATACATGTGTATATATATATATATATATATATATATATATATATATTATATATGCATATAAAGATGTACATATATATGTATGTATACATTCGGCAGTGGGGATATATTTATATATGTGTATTCGAATCTATAGACGAGAGAGAGAGAGAGAGAGAATGTACTCAATAGAGATACATTTCTTCACGTCATTTTCCTCTTTCTCAGCTGGAGCATTATTCTTTTAATCCTCTGA
>NW_021825729.1:0-14742 GCF_006345805.1 Octopus sinensis | reverse complement strand
TTGATGCTTGAAATTCTTGAATACTACAAACTTACAAGCCATCCATTTGATGCCATTTTTAAGACATTTGAGTTAAAAAAGTATTCATTGATTGTAAATCCAAGTAATCGTTTTTTAGCGAACCATTCAAATATATTTCTGTCAAATAGTTGAGACTTAAACGAATCCACGACATTCAGAGCTGTCCACTTCATTGAACTGGGCACTGCATCTCACATCGTATTTACAGGTTTCGGCATATCAATATTGTTGAGTACTAATTGTAGTCTGTTTACGTACCTCTGTTTAACATTTTCAAGATTGAAACTTTCTTGTTTTTCATCCGTAAGTTTTGTTTAGTTGATTGTATGCATATAGTACGACGCGAGTGGTCACTATTTGTCTTCAGTTCCCCATATAACCACAAGTAAATGTTTATGAGCAGCTTTTTAGAGAATGGAGTCTATTTGATTGAAAATTTGTATGTAAATTCCATTTGAATCTTTTCTGATTCCAGTCCATTTCGTTTTATGTTTGCCTGAATGACAGAATGTCGTGTTATATAAGAATAGGTCTAAACAGATACAAAATTGAATCAAGACAGTTACAGGCATATTTCTCCGGTTTCCTCTATTGAATCCAATACATGTTTCCCCGGGTATGGCTTTCATAGCTTTTGCGTTCTAGTCTCTACCACTGAATCACATGTATGAAGATCTGAGAGTGTTGTCAACACTTTTGCCTATAAGTGTGGGACACTTAATTATTCACAATTTTTATATTATTGGAAGTAAATGATTGTTTCAATTATATTTTAGAATTTATGACGGTGATAAGACTATTTTATTTTGTTAAGCTAGAAAAGTGTTTATGGGTGTGTTATGGGTATGGGTGGGTGTGTTTATCGGCTTTTATAGTTTTTTATTGGATTTTGTAATATAAAATCGTAAAATAATTTTGCTACATAATTACTCCCTAAACTAATAAAATTAATAATAAACATTACTGCGAAAAGAATAATTTAAAGTTTTCACCAAAATTTTTAAAATCATTTTGAATCGAAAAAATCGTCCAATATTTCAACAACCAAATCTTGTTTTTCTGAATGAACCCAATGCCCTGCATCCTGAACAGTATGATGGACAGCATTCGGAAATAATCGGGAAATAACCTTCTCACTTTCTTCCCTGTTGATTTAAACCAATAAACACAACGTTATAAAATTAGATTTAGCCCCCCGAATAAATAACGTTGGGCCCTCAAATGTCTTATTTCCTACATTCGGAAAACCAAAAAGAATATCAAAATTCTCTATGATAGCGGGTAAGTTAAATTTCCATCCATATTTACCATCTCTGGCAAAAAGATTAGTCAATAAAAAATCCCTCATTTTTTTGGACTAAAGTAAAAAAATTAAAAGTACTGAGATTTTAGACTCTAAAGAATTATCAACCATTCTCCTGGCATCTGCCATATAAACAGACCCGTCTGGCATAATCGTCGACATCATTGCATCTGCGAGAAGAATATTTGAGTCAGAAATAGGAACATATGCAGGCGAAACATCAATTACAACCAACTTATTTAATATTGTAGGCTAATTTAGAACCATTCAAAATTACATTAAACAGCGCTGTTATCATGGCTACTTTGCCTCCCATACTATGCCCTATTAAGTTAGATGGACTCTGATTTTCTTCTTTTATGTGGTTTATGACATCTTGTGACATTGTAAGGTAATCCATTTGAGGTGAGTGGAAACTATCTCCGTGATTGCGAAGATCTATGGCGGTGGACTTTAATATTAAAAATAAATTTGTACATTATATCCACATTTTGATAACTGTTTACAAACACTTCTCCAATTTCGACGAGATCCGAACAACCCGTGGAGGACATAGAGCATGGTTCGTGATTTTTCTTTTTGCGCAATAAATTGTTCACCAATCAACTTCTGAATCATCTTTATGATTAATTTTTATTAAACTCACATGCTACAGAAAGTGAAAAATTAAAAGAATTTTAACCACAGAATAAAAAACTATTTATTTAAACATAAATATAATAATAATAAATTAACTAATATTATTTTTCTTCTCGAAAATTGACGTTTTTAAACACACCAGTAAAGTGGATAAAAATATTATTTTTTAATTAAGGTAAAAAATTATTTTAATAAGTCCAAGATTTTGAACTAATCATTTGCCGAATGGAATCATCGAGAGATCCCTTATTATTTGTTAAAATCTTTCTCGCCACATCTCTCTCCACGTCCATTTCACAGACCTTAAACTGAATCAAAAATCAGAACTATAAAATCAATATCTGCATTCTTTAATGTAATGACTTCTTTCGCTTTTGGAACTGACTGAGCAGACTTGTCGAAATTTATATTCTATGTTTAATAGTATATAATTCTTACCTTAGGAGTTTCCATATCCGCCTTATCAGAAAATTCTGTGACATTCTTTAATTTTGTTACTCCGTCGTCGTACCGAGACATTGCTCAACAAAACACTAAAGACAAAATATAATTTTATTCATTTTTAAACCAATATAATTAATAAATCATAAAAGTAAGAATATTAAAAAAACGCCACTGTCGTATTAGCCCGAACTGAAAATTTCTTTCAAACTAAATTTAGATGAACTTTTCTAGCTCGAATCCAAAACAAAGTACCTATTATTGAAAGATCATGTTTAACGTGACTAAGGTACACACTAGTAGTTTAAGCATTCCTAAAATAACTCCAATTTCTCTCGAACTACGCCTCAAATTCTCACCGAAGTCCTCCAGAGGAAAAATTAGATTTACACAAATTCGTTGACAACCTTGAAAATGGCGATTGTAAGGATGCAAATATCTAAAGTTATAAAAAAAATATTTAATTTATGTGGAAGACAAAATGAACATTAAATACGCAGAAAAAACTTACAAATTTTAAACACCAACAATCTAAGAAATCTTAATCTTATTGGATTTGCCATTAGAAAATGTCATTAAGGGCAATTCAAATTAATGTCAAATGGTAAATTTCACAAAAGCTTTAATAAATTAACATACTATTAATTATTATGACTGATTGCTTCCTCACTAGCTAAACATCTACCAAATGTAGCTATATCCAACCTGCAAAGTGTGAATACCAAACACGCCAATTAAAATGAATTAAGTAGATAGTGTCAACAAAAAATTAGAACGAAAATTTTAGGTAATGATCTTTTCCCAAACAATTTTACCAAAACTTGTATAAATTAAAAACACAATTTATTTTGAAAAGATTGTCATTTTTTTCTGCCCTTCTTAACGCTCTGAGAGAATTAAAATAATATCAAACTTTGCGTCGTGCCAAAATCTTATGTTTAACCATTCCAAAATTCTTCATTTTTTTCTTTTCTCGATTAGTAGCCCGAAAAGACTTTTTGGTGGACTTTTTCCCATTCCTCTTACGTCTCGCTCCCTTCCTTTCCTAGACACTCGTTTACATACTCCCTCACCTTATTCTCCTCCATTCTCTCCTCACGAGTCTTCTTGATGCTCTTGTGAAGATGTGTCAAGTCAGAATACGACACTAAGTCAGCCGGACCACTGTCTTCACTGTCCGAACTAGAAACATCTTCTGCGACTTCCACGTCTTCCAAATCATTTCCCGCCCGGTACTTCCTCAGTAACCTCAAATCATCTTCTCCAAATACACGTGTTCTACTAGCAATTCTTGCCTGCTCTTCTTTATCCCCATCCTGGATTTTATTGAACAATTCTAACTGTTAGGTTTATTTTCCCGCCTTCTTCCAACGGAATAACCTCAGCACCAGGAACATAATCAAGAATAGTATTCCCCAACTCCAAAACTGCCTTTTTGCCTGAAATTGGTTTCCCCTAAGTTGGTCATCTCCATGCTAGCTAACTCTGTCTTTGCGATGCAGTAGCTTTGGGTTGACTGTCCGGAATAGAGTTATGAGGGATTTCGCGGACATGGAGGCGGCTGGAATAGTACACAGCAAAATACATTTGTGTTTGTAGTTCCTATAGTTGACCAAATCTCTGAGAAGGTCCTCGGTCATAGCATGAGGACACCGACAAGAGATTTCTCTTACTGTGTTTAAACTTGAAATATTTAAAGACGGAATACCCTATTGCGATGGCTTCCCCAGAATTTGCATCAGTTATAAAATGATCGGCAATAGTTCTCATCAATATTTCCACAATCTATTTATTTTAAATTATATATATTTATAAATATATTTTAATAAATTTATTTACTGTTGGATCGACGTGGTGGTGCACTGCTTGTGCTGCATAAAGTAACATCTTTGTTACTTCTAAAACTCGTAAACAAATAGAACCTCTATTTTGCGGCCTTAAATAACGCCCAATGAAGGGATAGAACTGATTAACAACCAACTATAAAGTATAGACTAATTAACAGTACCTCATGTATACCAATAAGTCGAGAAACCAAATTCATCAACATAAGTCTCATTTGGAATCGAGATTTACTAGCTTCAAGACGCTTATAAAGCTTTGATGCGAATTTCTGTGGGTCATAAATATTGTAGAGTGGCTCGTAGCCCATATACTTCTTCTGGGTGTTATTTCGCTCAAAATTAGTTTCGATTTGTCTAATTCTCCTTTCCATTATTCGTTTCCTTCCAGCAGTCTTCTTGCCAACTCTGTGAGCTAATTTTACAGCCTTAATGGATGATTTCTATCACGTGACTAATCAAATAACTAACCTGGTCTTCCTCATCTACTAGCCCACATTCCTTTGTAGTTCCGAGGAAAAATGCAATAGCGATTATTGACAGAGCTTCTGAGTCAGAGAAACACATCCCTGCCACTGCGTTAATTGCCTTGTCGTCCTTCCAATAACCACGTCTGCATAACTCGGTTGAAAGTCTCTACAAAATGTAAAATAGACAATTACCAATGCCAGTCGAGCGTCGCCTTCATTTCCTGTTAATTTGTTTAAAACAAAATTTCGAAGTTCTTTTCCTTCGTTTGACTCGAGAGGACGTTGAATAGCGCAAAGAATAAATGAGAATATAAGCTTTCGGAGAGGTCGATCATCACAGTGATGTAATTGGAAGAATTCTTCTACAAGAAAAGATGCACTGCAACATCTTTTATTGCGTAGTATAATCAGAGCTTTGCACAACCCCTAGCAATAAACAGAGTACTAAACCAGTCGAACATCTGGTCGTAGGACTGTTGACAGTTCTTTTAAAACTGAGAGTACTTCCCTGGGGAATTCTGTTGTTTTTTGAGGGTAGAGATGGGCTACCTGATTAATTGGATTATTTAATTATACGTGGGATACAAATGCGACTAAAGAAAGAAATTTTTGAGCGTTGTGTGATGGATTGTTTATAAATATTTTAAGACATGAATGGTAATGTTGATATTGTACTGAAAACTTGAAATTAATAAATTATTTTACTTCGTCAATGTAAGAGGAAGGATCGCGTTTAATGTAGTCTTGAAGCTTTGGAAGACTTATATCTAGTTTGTATTCACAAGTCTCCATCATTTGTACTGTATTCACAATACAGTCTTAAATTCAAAATTAAAACGTGCTATTTAATTAATAATTATTTTAAATACCAATCTTTTAAAATTTAATTAATAAATATTTTATTAGTTTTGTTTTAATTAATTAGAGAAGCAACAGAAGAATCTCTAGTTTTTCTAAATAGATTTTTTAATAATTTTAATAAAATGAGCTTATAAAATGGACTTTCATTGATCCCTTAAAATGTAGCCACAATAAAAACAAGGCTATGCCTATTTACCCACTAAATGTGGTTGTATGTTTTACAATAATTACACACTGAGGAATATTGATGTCATAAAGTCTCTTTACCCCAAGCTGCGAGAATGTCTCCCAGAATCAGTTTTTTTAATTTAATCATCGAGAGGCGCTGGACGGCATTTTCTGAAAACTTTACAGAACCAAAAAAGAGGAAGATATGGAAAATGAGTATGTGAAGTACCGTTCCTTGTTATTTCAAAGACGGTAAATCTTAGAAAACATCCGAAATATTGTTTAGTATCATAATTTTTTCCGCAGTTATTTATCAATTTTATTTAACAAAAATTAAACGAAAATTAAAAATTAATTGATATTCTCTCTTCTCTTAGGGGAACTACTCCGTTGACCGGTCATGTCTTGACACCTCTCCTCTTCGTATTGCAGTAAGAAAGCAGACTCTCTGGCAAGTCAACTGACACTCCCAGTTCTTCTCCTCTAGCGATAAGACTATCCGTTTCCTTCTCAATTTGGTAGTTGTCGACCTTCATGCCATGTTGTATTCAACGACCATGCTCTCCAGGGTTTTCTTGATTGTCACTGATTGAATGTACGCCTTAGTCGGGACCTCTATATTCAACTTTTTCATGTAGGACTTATAGAACTTGGTCACTACCCCATCCCATGTCAATACGACAGGGACTATCGTGACTTTTGCCTTGTGAATCTGTGCCAATTCTCCAGCAAGTAGATCATACTTGTGGAGTTTCTCTACTTCGACTTGCTTTAACCTGTCCTGGGATGTGACCCCGACTTCGATTATCGTTATCTCATTTTTCATTTTATCAAGCACGAAAATGTCTGGCTTGTTGTTTTTAACTTCAATGTCGGTCTGCAACGTCATGTCTACTCGTATTTCAACACGACTATTTTCCACGACCGACTGGACTGAGTGTGCTTTCAATTTCTTGCATTTCTTTATTCCGTACTGACGACAGACGTGTAGATGTATGCATCTGACAATTTCATTGTGTCTTCGCATGTATGACCCGTGAAGCATTCTGCTACATCGAGTAGCTAGGTGATCCACGGTTTTTCTTGCCGAGCCGCAATGGTTACAATTAGGCTTTGCCTCTCCGAAAAACAAATTGCGATCCTGGGCCAAGCAATATAGTGCCTCGGCCTTTGGCCATTGTTCCCATTGGCTAGCCATACATTGGACTCCACGATATCAGCACTCGGTTCCTGAATGCATTTAAACAGCGTTGAATGTATCATCTTAGATTTAATGGTGTCCATTAGTCTTTTCTTCTGGCACTCCTTAATAAGGTTTACATCCAATTTTGATTGGTCTTCCAGATTGTACTTGAGAGCGAGAAATCTTGCAATCGTGGTCATATGTGTTTTCTTTTCTTTTCTCTCAAGACCCCAAGATTCCTGCTCTTCTGAGGCACAACGAGGCTTTTCTTTCAAGGTCGGAGAGAAATTGGAGCAGGATGCATTCGCTCTTATTGGAAATTGAGATTAAGCCTCTTCCAAAACCATTTCTGCCGAGATATAATCTTTCTTTATTAGCGGGCTTCAGATGGATTCGTAAAGTAGTTAGAATGCGACGAATTACCAGATCAATGGCATCAAACTCACTCGGTTCAATGTCGATCAATCCGATATAGTAGTTGTAGAGAGAGAGTGCATATTCGTTTATCGCTTTAAAGAGGTTTACTGCACTTAACTTTGTTTTTGCAAGACTCTCGATTCTCTCTTTCACGTTTCGAGCAATTGTTTTCATTACCTCGATTTTCTTGACATCACTTCCTCTATCCTCCAAGACTCCCAGGTATCGATACCCAGCACACCCATCCAGACATTTGTATCTTTCACATAGTCCAGGTTAGTCGCAGACTTTTCCGAGTTCCTCTTGAGGCCAACGGCATCAAAATATTCATCGACATCTTCCATCATTTTTAGAACGGTTCTTCTTTCTCAGCAATTATTTTCAGGTCGTCAATAAACAACAAATGGTTTGTTGAATATGAAACCGTGAACGGGTCATTTTGACCTATACGCACCTTCGGGAACTTCATATTCAAGCTCCTACTTAACGGATCCATTACCAGAGTGAAGAGTTGTGGAGAGAGTGAGTCTCCTTGTAAGATTCCTCTTTCCAATTTTACGGTTCCAATTCTCTTATTGTTAAGTGTCAAAATGACATTCCAATTTTTGATTAAAGTTTTCACAAAATTTGTGATCCAATTCGGAATTCCAGACTGATCAAGCACTTGACATAAGAATTCATGATTGACAGAATCAAATGCCTTTCTGACATCGATCCACGTTGCAAATAAGTTATTTCCATACTCACTATTGACCACTGGTTTATTAGTGCTTGTTCCTTTGCGCCTTGGCATTGCCTTCTAGCTCCCAGCTGATTATCCGAGATAAGGTTAAACGCTTCGATATAGTCTGTAAGCTTTGTATTCACACATTTAGTGACAAGTTTGTACAATATAGGCATGCAGGTAATCGGCCTTAAGTCATTTGGGGAATGGCACTTTTCATTTTTTGGAATGAGGTATGTTACTCCTGTGTAAAACCACTCAGCAGGGGAATAGCCTCCGTTCACAATTTTAAGGATCTCATCGCACAAATGGCCATGAAGAGCTTCGAACTTTTTGATAAAAAATCCATAAACTCCGTCACAACCCGCGGCTTTCCAATTGGGTACACACTGGATAACATTCTTGATAAAATCAGTTTTCACGTCACTTGGAAGCTGTTCAGCTCCAGTAATATGCTTACCAACAATAGCTTTAGGAGCACGGTTCTCCTCTTCTTCCATACGCCCTTCCAGAAAGATAGACACTTATCTTCTGGGACTTGACAATCCGAATCTTTGTTTTCACAGTTCAGTCTTCGATAGAATCTTCTCCTGTTTAGTTCAAAACAGAAATTATCTTGTCTAAACGACTTTCTGGAGCGATAGGTTGAGATTTTTTTCTCCATAATTTTGACTCTATCTTCAATAAGACTAGATACGCGTGCCAGCTCTCCCTTTCTGGATTTTTGTGTATCCAAACGAGCATAAAATGTTCAGTGTCTTCTCTTTTTCGTCTTTAGATTGCTGGCCATTAAACTTATTAACGAAAGTTAGATTTTCTCTAAGTTTGGAAATCTTTCTTTCCGTATCCTCAAGCCATGTGCTTTTTGTTAGGGGGTGCCTCGTAATGTTTTCATATGAGCATTGCCCGGCATAAATTATATCCGTGATTTCATTTATGCTTGCAGGCGGAGAAGATAATATATAGTTCGAAATCACAGCATTAATTGCGACAAGAACATCAGTCTTTAGCAATTTATACGGAATCTTCTTTGTGGGCATTCTCGCATTTCGTGGGATTGACTTAAGTTCCTGAATTTGGAGATTAAACTCTTCCTTGCATTTACCATAAATGGAGATTTCTGTCTTTGGCAATAAGTAATCTGAGGTATCCACATTATTTCGACTGCCACAGCCATTAGAGCAGGGCTTTACATTCAGTAAGTTTTTCACATCAGAGACACTCTTTTGAGTGAGAAAGCGGACGTTGAAACATTCGGCAATAAGTCTCCATCCTCCACGAGGAATTCTGCCAAATCGTCTCTTCGCTGACTCCACAACACCAGAAATCCATTTGACTTTGTCGTTAGAGTGTTCCTCACCGATCACCGATTTAAGAGGGATTAGATGGGGTGAGACATGTTCGGTAGGAGAGTTTCCACAAATTTCATGGGGATCATGTAGCCCCGAAGACTTGCTTCTTACCAATAGTTGTTGGTTATCTCTAATATCTTTTGTAAGAGAGCCCTCAGGATTTGCTTGCAGACTGGTGAAAACAGACATACACGACACCACAAGAAATTTTCAAGTGTTCGCTATTTTTTTCCCGCAGTTATATAGGTTAATTATATGAATATTTAAGAGACATGCCTCCATTTTATTTCTGTACGTTTCAATTTCTAAAAAATTATAAATCTTAATAATAAAATGGTATGGTGTGTGTCTGTCTGTGTGTCTGTCTGTCTGTCTGTGCACACCCACATTCAAATTGTTACAAACCAGATCAAATTGTCAAAACCTTCCCTTTTGTAGTTATTCGATAATGAGGCACAATAAAAGGTTGATATCCTCTAAGAACCTTCCTGTCAAAAAATTTTAATAAGAAAGAATATCCTCGATGATGAGGCCCCCAAAACCTTCAAGTCAATTTTCTGCGTTTTTGTTAAAATGAACAACAAGAAAGTCCTCGACTCACATGATGTGGTCCCCCAAAACCTTCAAGCCAAAAAATTAAAAAAATATTTTCTGCGTTTTTGTTAAAATGAACACAACAAGAAAGTCCTCGACTCACATGATGTGGTCCCCCAAACCTTCAAGCCAAAAAATTAAAAAAAATTATTTTCTGCGTTTTTGTTAAAATGAACAACAAGAAAGTCCTCGACTCACATGATCTGGTCCCCCAAAACCTTCAAGCCAAAAAATAAAAAAAAATTATTTTCTGCGTTTTTGTTAAAATGAACAACAAGAAAGTCCTCGACTCACATGATGTGGTCCCCCAAAACCTTCAAGCCAAAAAATTAAAAAAAATTATTTCTGCGTTTTTGAAAATGAACAACAAGAAAGAACGTCCTCGACTCACATGATGTGGTCCCCCAAAACCTTCAAGCTAAAAAATTTAAAAAATTATTTTCTGCGTTTTTGTTAAAATGACCAACAAGAAAGTCCTCGACTCACATGATGTGGTCCCCCAAAACCTTCAAGCCAAAAAATTAAAAAAAATTATTTTCTGCGTTTTTGTT
The DNA here is from genome assembly GCF_006345805.1 of Octopus sinensis. NCBI lineage: Eukaryota > Metazoa > Mollusca > Cephalopoda > Octopoda > Octopodidae > Octopus > Octopus sinensis. Next base: position 4,177 of record NW_021825729.1, on the reverse strand, counting down.
AAAATGAACAACAAGAAAGTCCTCGACTCACATGATGTGGTCCCCCAAAACCTTCAAGCCAAAAAATTAAAAAAAATTATTTTCTGCGTTTTTGTTAAAATGAACAACAAGAAAGTCCTCGACTCACATGATCTGGTCCCCCAAAACCTTCAAGCCAAAAAATTAAAAAAAATTATTTTCTGCGTTTTTGTTAAAATGAACAACAAGAAAGTCCTCGACTCACATGATGTGGTCCCCCAAAACCTTCAAGCCAAAAAATAAAAAAAAATTATTTTCTGCGTTTTGTTAAAATGAACAACAAGAAAGTCCTCGACTCACATGATGTGGTCCCCAAAACCTTCAAGCTAAAAAATTAAAAAAATTATTTTCTGCGTTTTTGTTAAAATGACCAACAAGAAAGTCCTCGACTCACATGATGTGGTCCCCCAAAACCTTCAAGCCAAAAAATTAAAAAAATTATTTTCTGCGTTTTTGTTAAATGAACAACAAGAAAGTCCTCGACTCACATGATGTGGTCCCCCAAAACCTTCAAGCTAAAAAATTAAAAAAAATTATTTCTGCGTTTTTGTTAAAATGAACAACAAGAAAGTCCTCGACTCACATGATGTGGTCCCCCAAAACCTTCAAGCCAAAAATTAAAAAAAATTATTTTCTGCGTTTTTGTTAAAATGAACAACAAGAAAGTCCTCGACTCACATGATGTGGTCCCCCAAAACCTTCAAGCTAAAAAATTAAAAAAAATTATTTTCTGCGTTTTTGTTAAAATGAACAACAAGAAAGTCCTCGACTCACATGATGTGGTCCCCCAAACCTTCAAGGTAAAAATTTAAAAAATATTTTCTGCGTTTTTGTTAAAATAAACAACAAGAAAGTCCTCGACTCACATGATGTGGTCCCCAAAACCTTCAAGCCAAAAAATTAAAAAAAATTATTTTCTGCGTTTTTGTTAAAATGAACAACAAGAAAGTCCTCGACTCACATGATGTGGTCCCCCAAAACCTTCAAGCTAAAAAATTAAAAAAATTATTTTCTGCGTTTTTGTTAAAATGAACAACAAGAAAGTCCTCGACTCACATGATGTGGTCCCCCAAAACCTTCAAGCCAAAAAATTAAAAAAAATTATTTTCTGCGTTTTTGTAAAATGAACAACAAGAAAGTCCTCGACTCACATGATGTGGTCCCCCAAAACCTTCAAGCTAAAAAATTAAAAAAAATTATTTTCTGCGTTTTGTTAAAATGAACAACAAGAAAGTCCTCGACTCAAATGATGTGGTCCCCCAAAACCTTCAAGCCAAAAAATTAAAAAAAATTATTTTCTGCGTTTTTGTTAAATGAACAACAAGAAAGTCCTCGACTCACATGATGTGGTCCCCCAAAACTTCAAGCTAAAAAATTAAAAAAATTATTTTCTGCGTTTTTGTTAAAATGAACAACAAGAAAGTCCTCGACTCACATGATGTGGTCCCCCAAAACCTTCAAGGTAAAAAATTAAAAAAATTATTTCTGCGTTTTTGTTAAAATGAACAACAAGAAAGTCCTCGACTCACATGATGTGGTCCCCCAAAACCTTCAAGGTAAAAAATTAAAAAAATTATTTTCTGCGTTTTTGTTAAAATGAACAACAAGAAAGTCCTCGACTCACATGATGTGGTCCCCCAAAACTTTCAAGCCAAAAATTAAAAAAATTATTTTCTGCGTTTTTGTTAAAATAAACAACAAGAAAGTCCTCGACTCACATGATGTGGTCCCCCAAAACCTTCAAGCCAAAAAATTAAAAAAAATTATTTTCTGCGTTTTTGTTAAATGAACAACAAGAAAGTCCTCGACTCACATGATGTGGTCCCTCAAAACTTCAAGCCAAAAAATTAAAAAAAATTATTTTCTGCGTTTTTGTTAAAATGAACAACAAGAAAGTCCTCGACTCACATGATGTGGTCCCTCAAAACCTTCAAGCCAAAAAATTAAAAAAAATTATTTTCTGCGTTTTTGTTAAATGAACAACAAGAAAGTCCTCGACTCACATGATGTGGTCCCCCAAAACCTTCAAGCCCAAAAATTAAAAAAAATATTTTCTGCGTTTTTGTTAAAATGAACGACAAGAAAGTCCTCGACTCACATGATGAGGTCCTCCACAACCTTCAAGCCTCGTGAGGCCATTAATTAGCTTAGCTATCTTTTTCGATGACATAAATTCTTTTTTGTTAAATTTTCGTTAAAAAAATAAAATAAAAGCTCTAATTGTTATCGACCATGAATAGACTGTGCAATTATCAGATTTTGAAAACCACTAAAAAGGAAAAAGCAAAAATTATTAGAGATTTACATAATTGATCTTTTTAACTGCCGAAACTGACAAATTCGATTATGCTACTGTTTAGATTTCTTAAAAGATAGAGGCAAATAAAATTTAAATTAGTCATGTAAATTTCAATTTGCCTATATTTAAATCTCCTTGATTTAACAGGCTTTAATTTTTTTCCTTATAATACTACAAAGATGAAGCTGATGATTATCATTTTCTTTACCGAAACAGACAAGTTCGATTATGCTAAAGTTTCAATTCCTTTAAACATAGAGGCAATTAAGTATAATGGCTTTGATTGGATAATACACTTTACATAAATTTCACTAAATAAATTTACGTAGAAAATTTAATATAAATTACTGATTCGCGTTTACAAAATCATAAGAATGTCCTATAAAGAGAGATCTGAGAATGTTAACAAACAAGAGAATATGAACCATATAACAAAAAAAGAGAAACGAGGGAAGATGTGCTTAAATGGTGAGGGAACTTAGACAACAGCTGAACAAGGTCAGGACTGCTGTTAGACTCAACTACGGGTAATAGAATTATGCATTCTAGGTTAATTGTTTGGGATGAATGTACGATGGCTCATAAAGGCGCATTCAAGCAGTTGACCGAACATATAGAGATATCAAGAATTGTAGCGACCATTTGTTTGGGGGAGCATTAGTTGTATTGGCAGGTGATTTTAGACAGACGCTGCCAATTATTCAAAGAGGGACGCCTGCGGATGAATTGAATGCCTGCCTCAAATCGTCATATTTGTGGACACACGTGAAAAAGGTAAGCTTAGATGTAAATGTACATGCACATTTACAAGGCGTTAATAGCATATTCCCACAAATCCTTCTAGATATTGGAAATGGGGCAATCACTTCAGAAATGCACGACCAGAAAATTAGGCTACCGGAAGAATTATGTATTTTCGTAGAAACAGCAGAAGAATTATTGAATGCCGTCTATTCCGAACTATCTGAACACTACGTGAATTTCGACTGGCTGCGTGAACGAGCTATATTAGCTCCACTTAATGATGAGGTAATTAATATAAATTTAGATTTATTAATGAAAATCCCTGGCAGAGAGAAAGAATATATAAATCGGTCGACGTTATTATGGACCATGAAAGGGCCTGCGATAGATTTAAGAGACTACAATTTCCGCTGAAGATAAGTTTTGCTATGACAATAAACAAGGCCAGGGACAGTCTTTAAAGGTAGTAGGCTTATTTTTAGAGAACGAGTGCTTTTCACATGGCCAGCTGTATGTGGGGTGCTCAAGGGTAGGTAGAAGAAAATTTATTTATATTTGCCAAGGATGGACGGACTGCAAACATCGTTTATCCACAGGCCTTAGAATAAGGTTATATCAAAGCAGGTCGCATTTATATATCTACATAAATTTATAGTTATTTAAGGAAACTGCGAGCGTAGCGAGCAGGGCCTCCGCAGGAGCTAGCTCGCAGTGAGCGAAGCGAACTGCTGAGCTAGTATAAAAATAATAACTCATTCAATGACTAAAACATTGATTTTTGTTAAATGGTAATTGATTGACAGGAATAGATGTATTAATTTATACAATTCTTATAATTAACAAATTAAATAATCTTGTCATTTTTATTGATATATCTTCTATTCGCACAGTGATTCAGGTAAACAAGCCACCCTCTTTCTTTTGGTGGCAGACACACTTATTTCGTAATAAATCATTTTTATTATTTTGACTAGTTCAAGTGTCCTTTCCCATGGTTTCTATAAGACAATCATGCTCTCAAGGTTTTTCTTTATAGTAAGTGATCTCACTGATGCTAAGCTAAGCTAACGTGATATTGTAAAAATTTTGGAGTTACAAGCCCATCCCATATTTATA
>NW_021825728.1:0-14415 GCF_006345805.1 Octopus sinensis | reverse complement strand
TATCCATCATCACAACAAATGCTGCGAATCCGCATCGTTATCATAAGAATATGTTTGTGTGTATGAATGAGTGTATGGCAGCGTATTAACACGTGTGTTTGTAATACGGTGTGTATATTATGTACGATGAATACATCTAGGTCGACGTTAAATAACATCTTTGAATATTCTTTGTGCTTGTATATTTAGAACAATTTTATTCATACACTAATGCTTCAACATAGTCTTTACTTGTTGTTGTTGTTGCCATCGTTCTCCTTATCATAATATTTTCAGTAATCCTGTTAATGTAATTGTTTTAATGTTGTTTAATTTAAAGTCTTGTTCACAGGATTTCATTGCCGATAGGTTTCTAACTATTTAATATATTCTCATCCATCCTTTTAAGCACCCTCAGCCCTCTATATCTAAAGTATCTCTCTCTCTCTCTCTCTCTCTCTCTCTCTCTCTCTCTCTCTCTCTCTCTCTCTCTCTAAAGGGATGTTTGCGAATGATTGTGACTGTGAGTGTGGTTGCATTTCTGACAGATGGTATATAAATATATATCAGTGTGACACTTGAGGAGGCATAGTTAATGCATACCTGTGTTTATATATAAATACCTGTCTCAGTGTATGGATGAGTTAATGGGAGTGTATAAAAATTAGTGTGTAATTCAGTGTCTATATCATGTACGTTGTTTACCTCGAGATCAGTGGTTCTTAAACTAGGAGCGCGCTCCCTGGGGCAGAGTGCGTCAATAACTCTGAAAGGAGCGCGACCGCTTGCGAAAAAGTAGGATTTTCTCTAATTATATATGTTATCTTCTTAACGAGAACATGGTCAAAAAATGAAAAGTTTATGAAAAAAATGCAAAATTATCGCATAATACCCTTAGTTTTCTTATTCTACTATTTTAGCGCCACTCACCATTTCTGTAATTGGTGACCCCTCTTCATCTCCCTCAGAACCCTCACTTATTTCTGAATTGTAGCTTTAACATTTGCCTATATTTTAACATTTTAACATTTGCCTTTTATATTTTGTGTTGTTACAACAAGACTCAGGTTAAGGACCCCTGATACATCGATTCTTGCGGGAAAAAACAAAGGGCTCAATCGGTGTGGCCCAAACTATGGCCCATCATTCAAAAGAATGACTAACAGCGCCAACCTTATAGCTCATCATTACAAAAATGCAATTACACAGAAATAATATCAAGTGTGAATGCCTGAGCTCCAAATATTCGTTAATATGTGAAACGTTAGCATCAGTTATATATAATTATTATTGTAATTAGTGACGACATATAACGATATGTCTATAATTATAGATATATAACAGCATGAAAGCGTAATAAAACTAGGTATAACGAAATGGACCAATAAAGAAAGACAACTCATGAATTCAGTAATGAAAAGTGATAAAAACACAATTATCAAATCTTCCCACGAGATGATGATTAGCAGGCCTAACATCATTTCACAATCAAAATAATTCTAGTAATTAAAGGGTTGTGGGTGTAGAACACCTTGTTATGTGGAGTATAGTTGCAAAGGTGAAGATATATAAGGTACAGAGTACAATAAGCCATATTCTGTAAGATAAACACTATGAAGTTTTAGCTTGCCAGCCGACATTCTAAATATCCAGTGTGGGATCTTCACCACTTGTCTGCAACCAAGGGCGAAATAAGAACATTGTATACTTCAAGCACTACGTTAGTCATTGTAAAATTTACTTATTAGAAAAGAAATTACTTTGAAGATATTTTGAAAAATGTAGCGTATGTTCTTAAAACATTTACCACAGAAAATATAAATATAAAAGTAAAGTGTATTTTAGTATTTTCTTATGTTCTGTGTATTTACAATTCTCAGTGAATTAACATTCACAGACAAACTGAGGATTTTCGGTATCTTGGCATCTTTTAAACAACAGTTTACCCAAAAAATAAGGAAATGATGAGATAATATCTATTTTAGGTATTAATAATCCCAGGGAAGCTCGGCCTTAGCCGCTTGTGTGTACATACATTCGAGGGGCTGCCCAAAAGAAACAGTAATTTTGCAATATTATATTATTCAATAAGTTTTACATATTTACACTTTTATTGTGTTCAAAGTATTCTCCATTTTAATCAATGCATCGTTGCAGGCGCCTTTTCAGCTGCTGGAATCAGTGTTGGACCTATTCCGAAGTGATGCTCTTTAACGCCCCCATCGATTTCTTTCCTCACTTCAACATCTTCAAATTCCGTAGCACCAGCTTTCGAAACCAGTGATGACCTTCGGAAAAACTTTAGGATTACCTCATAACGGTTCTTCTAGCTCACGACACGCATTCAGCCGTGACTGTTTTTGATATTCCGTGAGCAAACGAGGCATATATTTTGCTGGAACGCTTTTCATTCACAATTCCTCGCAGAAAATTCATTGGCAGGAGCTCCAGGGCAAAACCGAAATGTCAACAAGTTCATCAATTGCTCAGTGACGGTCCTCCACGATCAGATCATGAATTTTCATGATGTTTGGGAGGTCGACGGTTGTCATGAATGACTTGGTTTTCAAGCGACAAGTGGACTCTCCTAAATCGTGAAAACCATTCATAAACTTGTGCTTTGCCCATTGCATCATCCTTGTGATTGGATGCATGAAAATTGTTTCATCTGCAGTTTTCAGCAGCAGTAAACAGAATTTCTGAAATAATACTCAGGAAGAGTCGAACCCACTCTGTACAATCTAGGGTACTTTTCAGTTGAACTGCAACAGACAGATCAGCTAAATCTTAAGCTTAAAGAAATTTGTAGAATTATAACTAATGTGTTTTTATTTCTAAAAACGTATCGGGTTTATGATATCAATCTAAATATTACCGATGACGTCTTTAATAAAAATAAGTTTCATAATACCGGACTATTTTACATGTTTCATTTACGTAATTTCATAGTCAGGCAATTTAAGAGAATCTCGTAATTATCTGCAGTTTAATTAGTCTAACAATATCACTTTTAATTGTAAACGTAATATAGACATGCAATAATTAACTGTCATTCTGTTACTAAATCAGCTAATATCAATATAACTGTAACAATAAGCATCTTAAATTTAGGAAATGATGTTGCGAATTACGGTACCCGGGGGGCAGCCCAGCAATCCAATTTGATTATAGTGGAGGAAGTAGGCATACCTGGCCGGATTATTTGCGTAATGTGGTTCTTCGTTGCCAGGTTCATTTCGAAAGTCTTCTTGTACTAATTCTTTTTCCTTTCTTCTTCTTATCTTCTCCTACTTATTTTTCACCTCCTTCCTCTTCTTCTTTAACTTCTACTTCCACTTCAGCTTCATTACCTCCTCCTCCACTTCCTTGCTCTTCTTCTTCTTACTCCCCCTCTTTTTCTTCGTCTTCTTTTTCTCACTCCTCCTCTTTTTCTTCGTCTTCTTCTTCTTACTCCTCATCTTTTTCTTCATCTTCTTCTTTTCGTCATTTTCGTTTCCTTCGTTTCATCGTATTAGTTATTATCTCCATCTACATATTCTTCGTCTCCATTTTCTTCTTCTACTTCCTCTACTTATTGTGTTAATGTTGTTGATTTGATGTTGGTTTTGTCCTACCATTCTTGTTTTTCTTTCTCTTCTTCTACATCTTTTCATCCTGCTCTTCCTCATTTTCCTTCTTCTTCTTCTTCTTCTTCTTCTTCTTCGTCTTCTTCTTCTGTTCTTTCATATATTAATTGTCCCCAAATGTGCGTATTGTCCCTCTATGTTAGACCCTTGTGGGTAATTAAAAATCGGATAAGAGTTGGCGATGGGAAGAGTTAGAGATGAGAGTTGGGTGATGTGAACAGTTGGTGTGAGGTCAGACGACGAAGAACTGCATACAGTGTGGATTTGTCAACGAAGGCAACGGTGTAATGACTTTAAATCTAGCCGAGGACATCCTTATCTTACGGCTTTTTGCGTACTTGAAGAGGCCAGTGGACTAGACAGAGGGTAGGGATGTGGGACTGGGTCTCGTATGGACATTTTCTAGCTCTTTCCATTTTAAGTTCAAATCCCACTTCTTTTTACTTTCTGCGTTTTGAAGGAGTTGTGCTCATTAATGTCGCTGGTTGTGCGATATTGGTGGGGGTGATGATGGTAATGATCCGTTTAAATTGTTACAGATAAATTCCCGCCGGAAAGAAGACGAGGACATGGAGGACATTCCAGAAGCTGACGTTCTGAGGATGAAGAACTAAACATAGCGGTTAATATTACTGAAGGAATGTTAATAAAAAGAGTGGTCTTACTTTGGTTACTTGAGCGTCAAAATGTGGGAGTTGTTAGGATTGAAATATTTTCTGATTCTAAAAAGAAAAAAACATTGTCTTATAAATTCCGTCCTAGATATACACTGGATCTACTTTCTGCTATAGTGATGTTCTACTTCAAAAGTGACTTCCTTCAGGATCAAAAGAAAACAGAAGAGAATTCTTTATGGCTGCCAGAATCATTTGATTTTTAAATGTTTTTGTGTGAAAAGCTTTTGGACTATATTCAAGAGACAACTTTAAATTTCTTGTCAGGCATTTTATGATATTCTATCATTTTCCCATCTCTGTGACTTTAGCCTCAGCCAGTAGATTACATCTGAGCTGAGATGTTTTGAGTGTTAAAACTGCCATAGCACTGGATATGATTTGAGCGTGGATCCAGTGACTTGTTGATGACAGGGGAAAATTGTTTTGGGCTGCATTTGAGCTATTGGTATCAGTTTCTACTTGTAGTACCTCAGTGTGTGTGAAAGATATGACACAGTGATTAGCATGTCGCTCCACGATCATAATGTGATTGATTCAGTTCTTGAACTAAGCTCGGTGTTTGGGACGTTGATAGGGATTGATCCAGTCTACGCAGCTGTAAATGTGTACCAGTCAAGTATTGGATGCGACAGCTGGGTTAGGTTTAGGATTGGAGATATAAAAGCGTATCTATGTCAGCTCGGAAATACATAGGCACCTGAAGCAATTAGTAAAAGCATTAGATATGTTGCCAAGACATACTCGCTCCACTCGCGCATTAAGGATGGCTATGAATATGTATGTGCGAATGTGTAAATCTTGAGTGAGAATCTACTATTCGGTAGGTTACGAGGCGGTTGACAATGGAACAGCCTGTAAATATAGGGATTACGTCAAATAAGGAAATACTTTGTTGGCGCAAACACTGCTGCCCTTTGGCTCAGCGTATCACCCATCTTCCACTCAGTCTACAATATGACAGCGCTGTAGTCTCAGTGAGAAAGTCATTCATTGTCCAATGGTGTCAATGATACCAAGCTAGACAAAGGGACTTCTATGTAGTTTCCGAAGTGTATTACCGCTAACGCTTTTAGACTTAGTTAACATAGATGTTATGAAGCTACCGAATAATGCAAATGACTTATAACTATAAATATTTCTTCATCCCGCATCGATTCTTGCGGAAATAAACAAAGGGCACAATCGGTTGTGGCCCACAATATGGCCCATAATTCAAAAGAATAATCAACAGCGCCAACCTTAAAACTCATCATTAGAAAAATGCAAGCACACAGAAATAATATCAACTTTGAATGCCTGAGCTCTAAATTATCATTAATAAGTGAATCGGTAGCATCAGATATATATAAATATTATTGTAATTAGTGACGACATTTAACGATATGTCTATAATTATATATATATAATAGCATGAAAGTGTAATAAAACTAGGTTTAACGAAATGGACCAGCAAAGACAAAACAACTCATGAATTCACTAATGAAAAGTGATAACAACACAATTATCAAATCTTCCCTACGAGATGATGATTAGCAAGCCTAACATCAGTTCTCAATCAAAATAAATCTAGTAATGAAAGGGTTGTGGGCGTAAAATACCTTATGTGGAGTATAGTTGCAAAGGTGAAGATATATAAGGTACAGAGTACAATAAGCCATATTCTGTAAGATAAAATCTATGAAGTCTTAGCTTGCCAGACGACATTCTAAATATCCAGTGTGGGATCTTCACCACTTGTCTGCAACCAAGGGCGAAATAAGAACATTGTATACTTCAAGCACTACGTTAGTCATTGTAAAATTTACTTATTAGAAAAGAAATTACTTTGAAGATATTTTGAAAAATGTAGCGTATGTTCTTAAAACATTTACCACAGAAAATATGAATATAAAGGTAAACTGTATTTTAGTTTTTTTTCTTATGTTCTGTGTATTTACAATTCTCAGTGAATTAACATTCACAGACAAACTGAGGATTTCCGGTATCTTGGCATCTTTTATAAAACAGTTTACCCAAAATATAAGGAAATGATGAGATAATATCTATTTTAGGTATTAATAATCCCAGGGAAGCTCGGCCTTAGCCGCTTGTGTGTACATACATTCGAGGGGCTGCCCAAAAGAAACAGTAATTTTGCAATATTATATTATTCAATAAGATTTACATATTTACACTTTTATTGTGTTCAAAGTATTCTCCATTTTAATCAATGCATCGTTCCAGTCGCCTTTTCAGCTACTGGAATCCGTGTTGGACCTATTCCGAAGTGATGCTTTTTAACGCCCCCATCGATTTCTTTCCTTACTTCAACATCTTCAAATTCCGTAGTACCAGCTTTCGTCACCAGTGAAGACCTTCGAAAAAACTTTCGGATTACCTCATAACCCTTCTTCTAGCTCACGACACGCATTCAGCCGTGACTATTTATGACATTACGTGAGCAAACGAGGCATATATTTTGCTGGAACGCTTTTCATTCACAATTCCTCGCAGAAAATTCATTGGCAGGAGCTCCAGGACAAAATCGACATTTCAACAATTTCATCAAATGCTCAGTGACGGTCCTGAAGGATCAGATCATTAATTTTCATGATGTTTGGGTGGTTGATTGATGGTTGTCATGAATGAGGTTGGTTTTCACGCGACAAGTGACCATTGCTAAATCGTGAAAACCATTCATAAACTTGTGCTTTGTCCATTGCATCATCCTTGTGATGGGATGCATGACAATTGTTTCATCTGCAGTTTTCAGCAGCAGTAAACAGAATTTCACAGAAGCACAATGTTCCTTCGTTCCAGCCATTGCAAAAAACATACGAACTGAGCAGAAATACGTCAAAACAAAGACGAACTACGCGGCAGTACAACACTACCGGATAACGCCGGTTGGCTGACTGATGCCTGACAGTCGCATCAAGTGGAGTTTAGCGATGGAAACCTGAACTACAACGGGTTTGTTTTACAGAGAACATTTACGGTTACTTCTGTGTATCCCCTCGTATATACATAGGCATTTACATACATATATGTACACACAGCCACACACATACACATATGTAACGTAATGAAATAGGGATTTGAAATCCGAGCAGATACTTTTTAGCACCCTGAGGAAATCTTGGGCTGATTAACCAATGAATGTAATATGAAGAAAATGCCTCAACAAATAAATTATGAAGATGTAATATTCTTCGTTCTTCATGTTCAACTATTGAGTTAACACACACACGCTTACAGAAACACATACATACACACATGCTTACATACACACGTCCGTGCACAAACACACGCTTGCTTGCTTCATGATCATCCCAGGGTAGTGGTCCCCGAAACATTCTTCGTTCCCATCATCATTACCGAGACTATTCTCCGCAACACTATTCTTTCTCTCAGCTGTCAACATTGTCAGGTTCATCATCAACTTTATTCATTACCATAGACAACCGCAGTTAGTTGCACCCACTTGAACATCATCATCATCGTTATTATCAATTTCAACAGAACCGTAATCAACTCTTCATGATTTCCATAGTTTAATTCCTCACTCGTTTTTTTGTTTATACTTCCAAAAACATGTTCCATAAAGTTTCATCTTAAATCAATTTTATGTTCCAGGGAATTGTGGGGTAATAATCTCACTGAAATCAAACCAGAAACCTTCCAATATTTGACCAATTTAAAAAGTCTGTAAGTTAAATCAATCTTCATTTATAGTATATCATTGACGATATATTTCCATGTTTGTAATTTCGCTCACTCTCGTCATTTTCCTTTCACACGGTATTGTATGTTCATCATCATCGACAAGAGAAACTTCACCACCAACATCATCAGCATCAACACCATGTTCATCATCACTATAAACATACAAATCCCTATTCACCTGTGTCTATCATTCGGTATGGATATTATGTCTGGTGTTTACGCCAAATAACATGCTTCAATACCGATGGCATTTGTACATTTAGAACTACGTCATTTATAAAATTCATTTATAAAATTCTTCTTGGACTTATTCTTGTTCCTTTCTTCTTCTTTTCTTCTCCTACTTATTCTTCACCTCTTTCGCTTCTTCTTTAACCTCTACTTCCACTTCATCTTCATTACCTCCTCCACCTCTTCCTTGCTATTCTCCTTCTTACTCCTCCTCTTTTTCTTCGTCTTCTTTTCGTCATCTTCGTTTCCTTCATTTCATCATATTAGTTATTATCTCCTTCTACATATTCTTCGTCTCCGTTTTCTTCTTCTACTTCCTCTACGTATTGTTTTAATGTTGTTGATTTGATGTTGTTTTTGTCCTACCATTCTTGTTTTTCTTTCTCTTCTTCTACATCTTATCGTCCTGCTCTTCCTCATTTTCCTTCTTCTTCTTCTTCTTCTTCTTCTTCTTCTTCTTCTTTTTCTACTTCTTCTTCTGTTTTTTCATATGTTAATTGTCCCCAAATTATGCGTATTGTCCCTCTATGTTAGACCCTTGTGGGTAATTAAAAATCCGATAAGCGTTGGGCGATGGGAAGAGTTAGAGATGAGAGGTGGGTGATGTGAATAGTTGGTGTGAGGTCAGACGACGAAGAACTGCATACGGTGTGGATTTGTTAACGAAGACATCGGTGTAATGATGCCATGTGAGGAGTCGAAATGAACCTGGCAACGAAGAACCACATTACGCAAATAATCCGGCTGGGTATGCCTACTTCTTCCACTTTAATCAATTTGGCTTGCTGGGCGCGCCCCCCCCCCCTGATTTAGTAACAGAATGACAGTTAATTATTGCATGTCTATATTACGTTTACAATTAAAAGTGATATTGTTAGACTAATTAAACTGCAGATAATTACGAGATTCTCTTAAATTGCCTGACTATGAAATTACGTAAATGAAACATGTAAAATAGTCCGGTATTATGAAACTTATTTTTATTAAAGACGTCATCGGTAAAATTTAGGTTGATATCATAAACCCGATAACTTTTAGATATAAAAACACATTAGTTATAATTCTACAAATTTCTTTAAGCTTAAGATTTAGCTGATCTCTCTGTTACAGTTCAACTGAAAAGTACCCTAGATTGCACAGAGTGGGTTCGACTCTTCCTGAGTATTATTTCAGATTAAAGGATTTGTGTTATATTGCATTAATCGTTCTTACTTCAAATTCCGCCGAAGTCGACTTTGCCCTTCATCCTTTCGGGGTCTATAAATTAATTAACAGTTGCATACTAGGGTCGATCTAATCGACTCTCCTTACACCAAAATATCTGGTATTTTGCCTACAGTAGAAAAAGTTATATGGCATTAAATACTTGAAGTTTCCAGTTTAAATAAAATATTCCAATACTATATTCGATCGATTCAAGCGAATTCACTTGCTTCTCTACACATTTGGGATTGTCTGAATAAAATAGAAATCGGTATATATGCAGATGGTGAATATACGATATATACTATTTAGAAATTTTAAATCATAATTTAGTCAAAAATTGACCGAACCTGCAGCTCATCGACTTGAATGACACCTTGTGGTATTTAATCTGGCATTCGGTATTCTAACTTTAAATCTAGCCGAGGACATCCTTATCTTACGGCTTTTTGCGTACTTAAAGAGGCCAGTGGACTAGACAAAGTGTAGGGATATCGGACTGGGTCTCGTATGGACATTTTCTAGCTCTTTCCATTTTAAGTTCAAATCCCACTTGCTTTTACTTTCTGCGTTTTGAAGAAGGAGTTGAGCTCATTAATGTCGCTGGTTGTGCGATATTGGTGGGGGTGATGATGGTAATGCTCCGTTTAAATTGTTACAGATAAATTCCCACCGGAAAGAAGACGAGAACATGGAGGACATTCCAGAATCCGATGTTCTGAGGATGAAGAACTAAACATAGCGGTTAATATTACTGAAGGAATGTTAATAAAAAGAGTGGTCTTACTTTGGTTACTTGAGCGTCAAAAAGTGGGAGTTGTTAGGATTGAAATATTTTCTGGTTCTAAAAAGAAAAAAAATTGTCTTTTAAATTCAGTCCTAGATATACACGGGATCTACTTTCTCCTATAGTGATGTTCTACTTCAAAAGTGACTTCCTTCAGGATCAAAAGAGATGAGAATCCATTATGGCTGCCAGAATCCTTAGATGTTTAGATGTTTTTGTGTGAAAGGATGTTGGACTTTATTCAAGAGATAACTTTGAATTTCTTGTCAGACATTTATGATATTCTATCATTTTCTGCAATCAGTTCCTATCTCTGTGATTTTAGCTTCAGCCAATAGATTAAATCCGGTGTTTTGACCGATAAAACTACCATATCACTGGATATGATTTGAGCGTGGATCCAGTGAATTGTTGATGACAGGGGAAACTTGCTATGGGCTGCATTTGAGCTGTTGGTATCGGTTTCTACTTGTAGTACCTCAGTATGTGTGAAAGATGTGATACAGTGATTAGCATGTCGCTGCACGATCATAATGTGATTGGTTCATTTCTTTAAGTGAGCAAGGTGTTTGGGAAGTTCTTCAGGATTTATCCAGTCTACCCAGCTGTAAATGTGTACCAGTCAAGTGTTAGAAGCGACAGCTGGGTTAGGGTTAGGGTCGGAGATATAAAAATCTATCTATGTCTGCTCGGAAATACATAGGCACCTGAAGCAATTAGTAAAAGCTTTAGATATGTTGCCAAGACATACTCGCTCCACTCGCGATTTAAGGATGGCTATGAATGTGTGTGCGAATGTGTAAATCTTGAGTGAGTATCTTCTATTCGGTAGGTTACAAGGCGGTGGATAATGGAACAGCATGTAAATATAGGGATTACGTCAAATATGGGACTACTTTGTTGGCGCAAACACAGCTGCCCTTTGGCTCAGCGTATCACCCATCTTCCCCTCAATCTATGGTTACAGGCAAAGCCGTGGGAAACAATATGACAGTCTCAGTGAGAAAGTCATCAATTAGCCAATGATGACAAAGATACGAAGCTAGACAAAGGGACTTCTGTATAGTTTCCGAAATGTATTACCGCTAACGCTTTTAGACTTAGCTAACATAGATTTTATGAAACTAACGAATAATGCAAATAATTATAACTATAATTATTTCTTCATCAGGCATCGATTCTGGCGGGGATAGTCAAAGGGCACAATCGGTTGTGGCCCAAACTATTATTGCTATTATTATTATTATTGTTATTATTATTTCCTCCTTGTTTTTGTTCTTCTTTTCTTCTTCTGCCTCCTCTTCTTCTTCTGGTTCTTCTTCTTTTTCTTCCTCTACTTGTTCTTCTTCTTCTTATTATTTTTTTTACTTCTTCTTCTTCTTGTTCTTCTTCTTGTTCTTCTTCTTTTCCTTCTTCTTCTTTTTCTCTTTTTCTTCTTTTTCTTCTTCCTCTTTTCTTCTTCTTCTTCTTTCTTCTTATTCTTCTTCTTCTTCTTCTTCTTCTTCTTCTTCTAATTTTTCTTTTGCACTATCTTCACACTCATATTTTTTCCACTCTTATTCATTTCTATTTTTTTATCTTCTACTTTGCATCTGTCATCGTCTTCTTCTTCTTTTCATCATTTTCCTTTTCTTCGTTTCATCATTTTAGTTATCTTCTCCATCTGCATATTCTTTCTCTCCGTTTACTTCTTCTACTTCCTCTAATTATTGTTTTTAATGTTGTTGATTTTGTGCTAATTGTCTTCTTTTTCTTTCTTTCTTCCACTTCGTATCTTCCTGCTCTACTTTTTCTTCTTTTTCTTCTTCTTCGTCGTTCTTCATTTCTAATCGCTCTTATTTATATTCCATTTCGTCTGCTTTTTCGTCATCTTCATATTTTTCTTCTACTTTTTCTTATTCTCCTTCTTACCGATTTTCATTTACTTCTCATTCATTATCAATTTCTTCGTTCCCATCATCATTACCGACATTATTATCCGCAACACTTTTCTTTCTCTCAGTTTTCAATATTTTCAGGCTCATCATTACCTTTATCATTAACTTCATTCATTACCACACACTACCGCAATAAGTTAGCTTTATCACCAACTTTATTCATTACCATATCCTACCGCAGTTAGTTGCACCCACTTGAACATCATCATCATCGTTATTATCAATTTCAACGGAACCGTAATCAACTCTTCGTGATTTCCATAGTTTATTTCCTTACTCGAAATATGTTATGTACTGCCACTTGCCTGTTCCATAAAGTTTGAAATTAACTCAATTCTATATTGCAGGAGTTTTGGCGGTAATAATTTTACTGAAATCCAACCAGAAACCTTCCAATATTTGACCAATTTATATGAGCTGTAAGTTAAATCAATCTTCACTTATAGTATATCATTGCCGATATATTTCCATGTTTGTAATTTCGCTCACTCTCGTCATTTTCCTTTCACACGGTATTATATGTTCATCATCATCGACAAGAGAAACTTCACCACCATCATCATCAGCATCAACACCATGTTCATCATCACTATAAACATACAAATCCCTATTCACCTGTGTCTATCATTCGGTATGGATATTATGTCTGGTGTTTACGCTAAATAACATGCTTCAATACCGATGGCATTTGTACATTTAGAACTACGTCATTTATAAAACTCATTTATAAAATTCTTCTTGGACATATTCTTCTTCCTTTCTTCTTCTTTTCTCCTCCTACTTATTTTTCACCTCTCTCTCTTCTTCTTTAACTTCTACATCCACTTCATCTTCATTACCTCCTCCTGCACTTCCTTGCTCTTCTTCTTCTTACTCCTCCTCTTTTTCTTCTTCTTCTTTTCGTCATTTTCGTTTCCTTCCTTTCATCATATTAGTTATTATCTCCTTCTACATATTCTTCGTCTCCGTTTTCTTTTTCTTCTACTTCCTCTACTTATTGTTTTAATGTTGTTGATTTGATGTTGTTCTTGTCCTACCATTCTTGTTTTTCTTTCTCTTCTTCCACATCCTATCGTCCTGCTCTTCCTCATTTTCCTTCTTCTTCTTCTTCGTCTTCTTCTCCTCCTTCTCCTTCCTCTTCTCTTCTTACTACTCTTCTGTTCTTTCATATGTTTATTGTCCCTCTATGTTAGACCCTTGTGGGTAATTAAAAATCGGATAAGAGTTGGGCGATGTGAAGAGTTAGAGATGAGAGTTGGGTGATGTGAACAGTTAGTGTGAGGTCAGACGAAGAAGAACTGCATACAGTGTGGATTTGTGAACGAAGACATCGGTGTAATGATGCCATGTGAGGAGTCGAAATGAACCTGACAACGAAGAACCACATTACGCAAATAATCCGGCTGGGTATGCCTACTTCTTCCACTTTAATAAAATTTGCTTGCTGGGCTGCGCCCCGGAAGCCGCATTTCGCAACATCATTTCCTAAATTTAAGATATTTATTGTTACAGTTATATTGATATTAGCTGATTTAGTAACAGAATGACAGTTAATTATTGCATGTCTATATTACGTTTACCATTAAAAGTGATATTGTTAGACTAATTAAACTGCAGATAATTACGAGATCCGCTTAAATTGCTTGACTCTGAAATTACGTAAATGAAACATGTAAAATAGTCCGGTATTATGAAACGTATTTTTATTAAAGACGTCATTGGTAAAATAAACCCGATACATTTTTAGAAATAAAAAGACATTAGTTATAATTCTACAAAATACTTTAAGCTTAAGATTTAGCTGATCTGTCTGTTACAGTTTAACTGAAATGTACCCTAGATTGTACAGAGTGGGTTCGACTCTTCCTGAGTATTATTTCAGATTAAAGGATTTGTATTATATTGCATTAATCGTTCTGACTTCAAATTCCGCCGAAGTTGACTTTACCTTTCATCCTTTCGGATGTATTACCGCTAAAAGTCTATCTATGTCTGCTCGGAAATACATAGGCACCTGAAGCAATTAGTAAAAGCTTTAGATATGTTGCCAAGACATACTCGCTCGACTAGCGATTTAAGGATGGCTATGAATGTGTGTGTGAATGTGTAAATCTTGAGTGAGTATCTTCTATTCGGTAGGTTACCAGGCGGTGGATAATGGAACAGCCTGTAAATATAGGGATTACGTCAAACAAGGGACTACTTTGTTGTCGCAAACACAGCTGCCCTTTGGCTCCAGCGTATCACCCATCTTTCCACTCAATCTATGG
>NW_021825727.1:10000-16349 GCF_006345805.1 Octopus sinensis | reverse complement strand
TTATTGTTTATCTCAGTCCTATCTCAGGGTTACTCCTTCACAGCTGAAAGGAATGGAGCAATGAAAAATGGAGTGTTTTACTCAAGAACACAATGCACCACCCAGTACGGAAATCGAAACCATGGTCGCAAAGATCGCAAGTGCAGCACTTTAACCACTAGACCACGCACCTTCACAAAAGAGAAGCTAAACCAGCATTTAAATATTCTTTTCTACTTTAGGCACAAGGCCCGAAATTTTGGGGGAGGAGGGCCAGTCGATTAGATCGACCCCAGTACGCAACAGGTACTTGATTTATTGACCCCGAACGGATGAAAGGCAAAGTCGACCTCGGCGGAATTTGAACTCAGAACGTAAAGACGTGCTAACGTTTCTGCCAGCTCACCGCCTTCAGCATTTAAATATTCACGGCATCTCTGCTTTGATTCAGTTTGTATTAATTTATTTAACTAAAGCAGCAAGAAGGCAGGATGTTTGGTGATTGTTTAGAATGTGTCCGGCAGTTTTTACAGAGGTTTTATAAGAAACTAGCAGTATCGCCCGGCGTTGCTCGGGTTTGTAAGGGAAATAACTATATAAGCATTTTTAGAGATATAAAGTATAATAGCCATCTCAATATGGTTAACCACAAAGGGGGTTGTTACTGTAGCTTTTTACGTTCTGAGATTTAATAATAAATTTTTAAAGAGTTACTTCCCTTATATATGCCAAAAATGCATTAAAAATGGGAAAAATTGATGGTAAATTTTTTAAAAATCGTAGACTCATCGTAGACGCGCGCTAATACCCAGAAGGGCTCGATATGAATCACGACTATAAGATACCCGGTTTTGGTTAAACTGCACCGCAAAATGTGGGAGTTGTTAACCTTACTTTTATGTATAAAGATTTATGTGATGTCGGAGTCTTACCTTTTCATAAGCTGTTCACCCATTTCAAGGACCTTATTCTGCGGAGAGCCACGGTCCTCTTACACACGCGATGCTGTTATAGTTGAGAAAACGAGCAACACCAGTATTGAGAAAAGAATAATTTTGAAGCAGACGCGTTGCCCCGGTCATGCTGTCAGAATGGAAGATGGAAGGATGTCAAGTGTTACATCTGTGAACGTGCTCGTAGAACGGAAGCTGAGCTGAAGAGGCAGATGTGTGCATATGGTGGTGCAAGGTTCAATGAAGGGCTGGCTGTTTCTGTTCTGACTAGAAAGAGCAATCAACACACACACACACACACACACACACACACACTGATAGAATAGACGTGTATCTCACGTGATTTGTATCTATGAATTATGGGCCAAAATATGAAATATGAAATATTGCTAAATAAAAGTCTAGTCCTTTGTTCATACATGTAGTCAACCTATCCCAAACAGCATAAGCATAGGTCTATGTTTACACTTTGTGGGTTATACTACAAATGTACATACATATATACTATGTATGTATATATACATAGCGTTCAATAATACTATTACTTGTTCCACGTTCTCGCGTTGTTGTGTTTTCATGTTTGGGGTTAAATATATTATATATATACACACACACACCCCCACACACACAATATATATATAGATATATAATATATATATATATATATATATACTATATATATATATCTATATATAATATATATAGATATATATATTATATAGTTAAAGTTAATCCAAACAAGAAAACACAAAAAAAACCCCCAAAAAAACACAACAAGCGGGACGTGAATAATAAAGTATTATGGACGCTCAGGAAAGAAGGGAAGAAGGAGGGTTTAACGTTTCGAGCGGAGCTCTTATTCGGAAACATAGGAGAAGGAAAGATCCCGAGAAGGGAAGACAGAAGAAAAAAATCGCCGGCGGTACTCACGAGGTCACATATATATAATATACACACATACATTCATGTACACATGTTAATGTACATATTTATATACATACATACATATATAGTCACAAATTAATCTCACAATTCAACATTTAAAGAGTTATATTTTATGACATTCTGTTATAGCCACAAAACACTTAAAAAAGACAACAAAATAAAAACAATAGCAAAAACAACTAAAAATGTTAAAGAATTGAAAAAAATTAAAATTCAAAAAATAAAGGGAGAAATCGTAATCTTTCCTAAAAATCAAAAAAAAAATTTCTTTATTGAAAATTTCACGCATGTTAATTTATTTTTTCGTATAAGAAAGAGATGGTTTTTTTTAATTAATATTCGTTCATTCTTTCCTTCGTCTTTCCCTTAGTTTTTTCTTTCTTCCGTTTTCTTTTTTTTCCTTTTCGTTTTTAGTTATTTTTTGAAATTAACATTTTTTTTTTGATTTGCTCTTCCCTTACATTATTTTTTCTTATTCAAATGTTATTTTCTCTTTAAAAGACAAACACGAACAGAAATTGTCTGAAGTTTCAGTGAAATAATATTTCCTTTCTTTTTTAAACAAATTTTACAGAAAAAAAAAAGAAAATCTCAACGAAACGGTGAGTAATTTTACATTTTTATTTTCATCTGTTCCGTTCTCTTTCTTTCTCTTTCTTCCTCTGTCGTCTGCTTTCCCTTATTTCTCATCTGCTCTCACCTTTCTCTCTCTTTATCTATCTGTCTCTCTCTTCTGTGTTTCATCCATCTTCTGATTGTGATCAATGGAATAATTAGTATATGTCATTAATGCTTCTTCTACCTTTTCTCTTCACTTAATCACTGAACCAGCTTAAATCCACTGACTCAGAAAGCTGCAAGCTTTAAGTTTTCCGACTGGAAATCTTGGAAATTTTAGTTATTTTTCTTAATATTGTTTCTGTTTCTCATTTTCCTTTTCCTGTTTTATTTTTTGGTTTTTCTAAATAGAATTTTCAATTATTGTTTGTTAAAAATGAAATTAAAATTAATATTAAGAAAAAAAAAACACAAAAAGATAAAAAAAAAAAATAAACACAACGAAACAAAATCTACTAAAATTTAATAAAAAAAGAACATAAACAAAAACAAAACCGAAAAAAATTGGAAATAAAAGGAAAACCAGGATTCTTCTTCCCTTCCCTCCACCTCAGCCTCGTCTTGGAAATCCTCAAAAGTCCAAATAAACAGAATAATGAAGAAAAGTACATAATTATGAATATTATTATTATTATTATTATTATTATTATTATTATTATTATTATTATTAAAAGATACAAATATGAATGGGGTTATCCCCCGCAACCCAAATGTTTCTGTTGACATAACCTCTTGAAAAAATTTCTGAGTAATTAATTAAAGAAAAAAAAAAAATAGCCCTCCCCGGCTCCCTCTGAGAGAAAATAATGGTGAAAAACAGAAAGAAAGAACCAAACAACAGAAATCATTGATATTACAAACTAAAGAAACAAAAACATATTGAGAATTTCTTCAGTTTTCGAGTGTCGTCTGGAAAACCAGGACAATCCAGCATATATAAAAAATGTTGTCCATTATTTGTTTTAGTTCCGAATTTCATTTTTGTTAATGAGTGCAAAATAAAACCTTCATTGTTTTGTGAAGTCGGAGAAGCAATTTACATATAATTGTATTCTTTTTTGTTTTTTTCGGTTTCGTTCTTTATTTTCTTGCTTTTTTGATTCTTGGAATTTATATCATTTACGGTGATGAGATGTTCCAGTTGGGTTTTAGGTTTTTTTTTTTTTTAATTCATGTGTACTGACAGAAGTGAAGAGGAAAATCATAATAATAATAATAATAAAAAAAAAATAAAAGAAGAAAGTCAAACTCGATACCGCCTTTTCTTCACCCGAAACTAACGATGGAATATTTCTATTAATTATATTTACTAAATTTATCTTTTGAGATTTTATACTCTCCCCACCCGACCCATCGCTATTCTATTGTTTGTTTTCAATAATCTTTGCGTCTTGCTTCTGTTTCTGTGTCCATAATCTCAAGCCAGCACCAAGCCATCTGAGTCGTCTCAGCCGGGAGACAATAGATAACGGTAATAGTATTTTTAAATGCATATCAAATCCACTTAGTTTATCCGAGAACAAAGTGAAAGACATCTTTTGGGGGGAGAGAAAAAAAGATTTTTTTTTTCCTTAAAAAGTCGTTTGCCATTCACCAGCTTCGTCTTTTGTGCATTTGAAAATTAAACATGTCTCTCTGTATTATTATATATATATATATAATTTTTTTTAACCTTTTTTATATTTGGGGGATTTTCAACTTAATAAATTTCTTCACATAATTTTTAGATGGGGGTTTTATAAAATGTCTTTCATATATCAGTTGTGTTTAAATGTTCTAAATTCTGTGGTGAAAGAATGGCGGTGCCATTTACATATGGATAAGCGGGAAGATCTCCATAGAATGTTGAGTGCTTGTTTCTGGTGTTCTTGGAAGCTTCATGTTCCCTGAGAGTGGTATCAAGTAAAACATCGGAAGAACTGAGCACAGAAACTGGAGTTTTAGTTGTAAAATCTACTTCATCATTGTACATATCGACGGAAAGTTCCTGCTCATCATACCCAACATGAGTCTGTCTGGAGTTGATGTCATAATTTTCCAATGAGCTACCTCTGTAAAGAGAGGGAGAAAAAAGAGAAAACACACACGGATAGCAAACGTAATAATTCGTTATTGTAAATCTGTCGACAGCTTTATAGATAATATTTAATAAAATTCACACAATAATGTGAAGTATATTTGCCATCTCAATATGGCTAACCACTAAAGGTGGGTGTTATTGTAGCTTGTAGCCCCAGGAGAACATCTTCTCCAGCTGGCTTTAGGCACACTTTCTGTGCCCTTAAAGTAACCACTAAGGGTGGGTGTTATTGTAGCTTGTAGCCCCAGGAGAATATCTTCTCCAGCTGGCTTTTGACACACTTTCTGTGCCCTTAAGGTATTTGCAAATACCTTAAGGGCACAGAAAGTGTGCCTAAAGCCAGCTGGAGAAGATGTTCTCCTGGGGCTACAAGCCACAGTAACACCCACCCTTTGTGGTTAGCCATATTGAGAAGGCAAATATACCTCACATTGTCGTGCAGTTACTGTTTATACCTCGTTCAGAGATTTATTATCACACAATAATGTTTAATGAGAAAGACAAAATAATATGTAGTAACAAGCATACAATAACCTCTTATGTCATGAACGATAAGGTCTAATTACACGTATATAATGATGTGTTGCAACGTTAATAGGATAATGTTTTAACAACTTATGTACAACAATGTTTGTTAGCAAACATACAGAAATGTTGGGTAATATATGTACACAGTAATGTCTAATAACAATGATATATAGTAATAATTATACACACACAAACATGGTAATATTTATTAAGACATATGAACGATGATGTTTAATGAAAAGTATTCAATAATGTACAGTAACGTTTACGTACACGTATAGACATACACGATCATGCTTATTAGCTGACATAAGCAATAATGATTAATTACAAAAACAATGATTTTCTTAGTATGAAAACCATAATAATGGTTTATTTCTTTTATGATAATGATATTTATACGATGATAATTTTAATTATAATACACTTGAATATTGTGCTCCATCATGGCCTCGGCTCAGGAGGCTAAAAGAAACTACATAATACATGAAATACTGTATCAATATCAATACATACATACATACGTACATACATACATACACACACACGAATTATAAATGTAAAACAAAAATAACAATAAAAATAGCAAATATAGACAAATAATAATGCACATAATATTACATTCCATTGTATAGAATAGTGCATGTGTAGATTATAAAGGATTACTATGGCATTACCACTATATAATGTGGATATATATATATATATAATATATATATATATATATATATATATATATATATATAATAAATATTAGGGAATAAATCCAAATTTACAGGGAAAAATCAGATTTAGGATTAAATCCAATTTTATAGTAAAAATATTATATAATATAATTCGAGACAAAACCACTACTTTGCAAAACAAACAAGGAAAGACTTAATCAATACATAAAATTTTTATATAAAGAAATTTTATGTATTGATTAAGTCTTTCCTGTTTGTTTTGCAAAGTAGTGGTTTTGTCTCGAATTATATTATATTATATATATATATATATATATATATATAATATTTGCGAATGTGTGAGTGTGTGTGCATCTGTGTGTCTCTCTGTGTGTATTTATAAACAATAAAATGTATGAGGGGGTATGAGAGGTGAATACATATATTTAACCACTTAACTTCCTTGGCATTACAGCCGTTTCGTAGTCTTCTTCAGTGTGGAATAACATCAAGTGGTTAAATAAATGTATTTATCTCTCATACTTCTTAACGTTTTATGGCTTATATACGCCTCACGAGAT
>NW_021825727.1:2500-7500 GCF_006345805.1 Octopus sinensis | reverse complement strand
AGAAAATGACTGCCCCAGACACCACAGAATATGCTTCAACACACGAACTCATATAAAGAATCTGCAAACCAAAATCCCCAAAATATATATATATATATATATATATATTATATATATATAATATATAGATATAATATATATAATATAATATAATATAATATATAATTATATAATATAATATATATATATATATATATTATAATAATATTATATATTATTATATATTATTATATATATATATATATATATATAAATATATATACATATTACACTTATTGTATTTTTGTTATTCGTATAAATGTATATATGTATATATATACTATATTTCTCCACATATATATGAATATAGATAAAATTTATCGCATGTACATAAAATATACATACAATAAGGATTAATAAACATTGCACATATATATTTACATGCACATCTCTAAGATCATACATACATATGCCTATATACATATATATATCTATGCCTATATATATATATATATATATATATATTATATATATATATCTTTATATATAAAATGAGGTTGTGTGCTGTCAGTCTCCTACGATTTAGATTCCTAACTACTCCCACACTTTGCGGTGCAGTTTAACCAAAACCGGGTATCTTATAGTCGTGATTCATATCGAGCCCTTCTGGGTATTAGCGCGCGTCTACGATGAGTCTACGATTTTAAAAAAAATTTACCATAAATTTTTCCCATTTTTAATGCATTTTTTCGCTATTATATAAGGGAAGTAACTCTCTAAAAATGTCTACGATGAGTCAACGATTTAAAAAAAAATTACCATAATTTTTCCCCTATTTTTAATGCATTTTTTTGCTATTTTTTGTCTATAACTCTCTAAAAATGCTTATATAGTTATTTCCCTTACAAACCCGAGCAACGCCGGGCGATACTGCTAGTATATATATATAAAATTTTGATGTTCTGTGAGAATAGAGAATACTGTGGTAGCTACTGTGAGAGAAATACTCTTACTGGCTCTTGTTTATATCACTAGCGGAGAAATAAATCACGCGCCACAAGCCAGAGCTGAGACCACCAGATCACTCGATATTGACCTTCCCTGGCCTTGTCAATTGTGGATGCTCAGGCGCTAGCGGAAATACAGTGCCGGAACAAGTATTGGTGTCGCGAGTAGCCAGTGGACTTATTAGAAAATAATTCTCATCAGCAGAAGTAGTGTTAATTCCAAAAATTCATATTTATCCTCACTTAAAATTAGACGTATTCTCTGTCTTTCCGCCTCTCTCTCTCCACCTATCTATCTATCTATCTATCTATCTATCTATCTATCTATCTATCTATCTATCTATCTATCTATCTATCTATCTATCTATCTATCTATCTATCTCTCTCTCTCTCTCTCTCTCTCTCTCTCTATCTATCTATATCTATCTCTCTCTCTCTGTATATCTATCTATCTATCTATCTATCTATCTATCTATCTATCTATCTATCTATCTATCTATCTCTCTATATATATGTCTCTCTCTCTCTCTCTCTCTCTCTCTCTCTATATATATATATATATATATATATAAATATATAAAGAAAACAGAAAATGGAGAAGTACTGATGAACAACAATCGACTTACATAAATTATTATTTATTAATTCAATGCAAATTAACTGCATCCCAATTAACAGTTATTTCCGCTTCCAATGTTCTATAGTATTGCAATTGATATGCAAAAATATGCAAAAATTAATCATATTTGGTAAAAGAACCTATCTATCAACAATTTACATCATAATATATATATATATTATATATTATATATATATATAGAGAGAGAGAGAGAGAGAGAGAGAGAGAGAGATTTATGCATACGCTTAAAGTTAAATGCAGTAATATACATAGCATATACATACATACACACATTGTGAGGATGCCACTGTCGCCTCACTCTTAAAGCAACGTAACCAACGCTGAAATATCTCCAGTCTCTTAATACTCGAGCGAGTTGTGTTGTATTTAAAGAAACTAAAGTACAGCCGCAAAATGAAAGTGCAGTGGTGTGAAAGCAAAGCGATCGAGTTGCTTATCGTCGCTGATTTTCCTGACTAACCATATGGGAAGCACTCCGTCGGTTACGACGATGAGGGTTCCGGTTGATCCGATCAACGGAACAGCCTGCTCGTGAAATTAACGTGTAAGTGGCTGAGCACTCCACAGACACGTGTACCCTTAACGTAGTTCTCGGGGATATTCAGCGTGACACAGAGAGTGACAAGGCCGGCCCTTTGAAATACAGGTACAACAGAAACAGGAAGTAAGAGAGAGAGAGAGAGTTGTGGTGAAAGAGTACAGCAAGGACCACCACCATCCCCTGCCGGAGCCTCGTGGAGCTTTTAGGTGTTTTCGCTCAATAAACACTCACAACGCCCGGTCTGGGAATCGAAACCGCGATCCTACGACCGCGAGTCCGCTGCCCTAACCACTGGGCCATTGCGCCTCCACTGACTAACCATAACATCTATCACGAGCTGAAGGCCTTATAAAGATTCAGAGAAAAAGTGTGCTACGCAGCTGAAGTCAGCTAATCGGTTATTAACGTACGAGAAGGAAAGACAACTCAGTCGGTTTACAAATCAGGTTCATTAATTACTTGATGTGTCAGTTCCTGTCGAGCGGGAATCTTTGAGAATGTAACGTACCACCCTACTGATGATTCTCCATATGTAAAAAAAAAAAAAAATGCTGGCTACAACTAAGTCACTGTCAAATAGAAAGGAGTCAGGAGTGAACAACATTCCAACTAGAAATTCGGGAAAATAGAAGATACTAATTCATTAGACATTTCCACCACTTCCTTACGAAATTTGAAGCTGACGAAGTCCTGCACAACTGGATGCTAAAGGATAAAGATAAATGCAGGATTATCGAAGGATTTATCTACAAGGAGTCAGGAGTGAACAACATTCCAACTAGAAATTCGGGGAAACGGAAGATACTGATTCATTGGACATTTCCACCACTTCCTTACGGAATTTGAAGCCGACGAAGTCCTGCACAACTGGATGCTAAAGGATAAAGATAATGCAGGATTATCGAAGGATTTATCTACAAGGAGTCAGGTGAACAACATTCCAACTAGAAATTCGGGGAAACGGAAGATACTGATTCATTGGACATTTCCACCACTTCCTTACGGAATTTGAAGCCGACGAAGTCCTGCACAACTGGATGCTAAAGGATAAAGATAAATGCAGGATTATCGAAGGATTTATCTACAAGGAGTCAGGAGTGAACAACATTCCAACTAGAAATTCGGGGAAACGGAAGATACTGATTCATTGGACATTTCCACCACTTCCTTACGGAATTTGAAGCTGGCGAAGTCCTGTACAACTGGATGCTAAGGGATAAAGATAAATGCAGGAATTATCGAGGGATTTATCTACTTGGCGCTGTGGGGAAGATCCTTGAAAACAGTATTGTTGAACTGTTTGTTTCAAATATTCTCAGTAGAGGCTCTACTTGAAGCTCAACGTTTCAGAAGGATGTGGCGGTGGGGAGGGGGTATCATGGAGGTCGTGCTCTAAGGTGTGACAGATTCGGGAGAAATGTGTGGAGTATAACAAGGCATCGCATATAACCATTGTCGACTTCACGAAGGGATTCGACATCGTAAGCCAGTCGGGCCCGTGGCAGGTATTTTGAAGGTCTAGATGCTCTGAAGAGTTCACTCGTACGACAGACTTTCTACAAACTGATCAGAAAGCTCAGATGGCGAAGACAAATAAGGGCCGGTTTCCAGGTTTCTCGGTTTCATGGCGTATAAATCCCCCACCTGGACCGGATACCGGTCTGTCACGGGATTACTCGTTTTTGCCAGTTGAGTGGACATGGAGTAACGTGAAATGAAGTGTTTCGTTCAAGAGCATAACGCGTCGCCCGGTTCAGGAATCGAACCCACAGTCTTACGATCATAAATCCAACACCCTAACCACTAAGCCATGCGCCTCCATATTCGTCAGATAGACTTTCTACAAACTGGATCTGCCCAATGAATGGAGGAGGTTCAGATGTCAAGACAGATGCTCCGTCTACGATGGCCCAGTGGTCAGAGAAATCAGAGTAGATTTCTGAATGAGATATAAGGTTGTGCTTAAACATAGCTTGAATAAATTAGCGGTCGATGGCCAAATAAGGGCCGAAGCAACCATTGGAGGTGATTGGGTCATTTCTGACACTCCTGGGACAACTCATGACGTTTCCTAAGGATCATCATCTTCATCTATCGATGAACTGCATACACATTCACATACTCACATATATGTGGGTATGTATAACGAGGCTAGGTGCCTGAAACTTCGAAGTCCCTGTTAACTCTCAGGTCTCCAAAATCTAATAAACATATACTGTACTAAAAATTATCGAGTAATCCTTAGGTTTAATGTCAAATTGGTTGCATATATAAATTGATATAAACATTCACACACACACACACACACACACACAGAGAACGCACGCACACACACACGCACACACACACGCACACACACACGCACACACACACACACGCACACACACAAACTCACACACTCACACTCACGCACAAACACACACAAAAACACACACACACACAAACACACACACATACGCACACACACACACACTCACGCACACAAACACACACACACAAACACACACACATACGCACACACACACACACTCACGCACACAAACACACACACACACAAACACACACACAAACGCACACGCGCGCACACACACAACACACACACACACGCACACACACACGCACACACACACACGCATACACATTATTCCTATACAAGACTGCTGTTGGCAGTAATTTCGAAGTTTCGGCCGGTTAAGCCATCGTCGGACTGCTGCTTGAAACTGCGAAGTTACTGTCAACAACGTTCTTGTTTAAGAATAACAAATTTGCATTCTATAAAAGTCTAGAGTAACCCACCAGATTAATGCGAAGTTGCTTTTATTATAAATGAACA
>NW_021825726.1:7500-14765 GCF_006345805.1 Octopus sinensis | reverse complement strand
CGGCAGACAAAATACCTATTTCTTTACTACGCACAAGGGGCTAAACAAGGACAGACAAAGGACTAAATCGATTACATCGACCCCAGTGCGTAACAGGTAATTATTTAATCGAACCCGAAATGATGAAAGGCAAAGTCGACCTCGGCGTAATTTGAACTCAGAAAGTAACGGCAGACGAAATATCTATTTCTTTACTACCCATAAGGGGCTAAACACAGAGAGGACAAACAAGGACAGGCAAGCGGATTAAGTCGATTATATCGACCCCAGTGCGTGACTGGTACTTATCAAATCGACCCCGAAAGGATGAAAGGCAAAGTCGACCTCGGCGTAATTTGAACTCAGAAAGTAAAGGCAGACAAAATACCTATTTCTTTACTACGCACAAGGGGCTAAACACAGAGAGGACAAACAAGGACAGGCAAGCGGATTAAGTCGATTATATCGACCCCAGTGCGTAACTGATACTTATTTAATCGACCCCGAAAGGATGAGAGGTAAAGTCGACCTCCGCGGAATTTGAACTCAGAACATAGCGGCAGACGAAATGCCGCTAAGCATTTCGCCCGGCGTGCTAACATATCTGCCAGCTCGCCGCCTTCAAATATTGACACCCTATATTACGTTGGACAGAAAGTCCTTTCGCATTTTTCACCTCAGTTTTTGAGAGGATTTTTCCAAAACTTGCGGTAAAATAAACATTAATTTATACATTCTAATATTGTTTCTTTCTCGAGAGGGCGAGCTGGCAGAAACGTTAATACGCCGGGCGAAATACGTAGCCGTATTTCGTCTACCGTTACATTGTGAGTTCAAATTCCGTCGAGGTCGACATTGCCTTTCATCCTTTCGGGGTCGATTAAATAAGTACCAGTTACGCACTTGGGTCGATATAATCGACTTTATCCGTTTGTCTGTCCTTGTTTGTCCTCTCTGTGTTTATCCCTTTGTGGAAATAATTAATAAATAAATTCATGAATGGATGTTGTTTTCACAGCGATAATGCTCTTCTCAGTACATGAGTCGTTCCAGTGAACACGATTTTTTGCACTTCCTGTAGGGATGTTAAGCCTGGTATCATTTTCAAATAAGTTTCAGTACCTTTTTCTTTTTTTATCATTCCTAGAGATCCTACAATCACTGGTACTGTAGTTGCTTAGAGATGCCACATCATTATTATTATTATCATTATTCATTCATCATCCTTTCTCAGTTCAAATTCCGCCGAGGTCGACTTTGCCCTTCATTCTTTCGGGGTTGATAAATTAAGTACTAGTTATGCACTTGGATTGATGTAATCGACTAGTCACCTCCCATACATACATACATACATACATACATACATACATACATACATACATACATACATACATACATACATACATACATACATATATCCTCTTTTTCATGTTGAGATCTGTTGAATGTTTTTTTTCTGGGGAAGTATTCTGTAGCCGGATGTCCTCGTCACTAAACTTTTCAACTGCGTCTTTCGGCACGCAGGGACGCTGTGTGACTATGCTGAAACCAGGATATACACACGTACAAACAAAATTACATAATGATGACGAGGAGTGTGTGTGTGTGAGTGTGTGTGTGTGTGTGTGTGTGTGTGTGTGTGTGTGTGTGTGTGTGTGTGTGTGTGTGTGTGTGTTTGTGTGAATTCTGCATCGAAGAAACGTGATGTTTTACACGCTGCAGCGAAAGTAATTGATCTAGCAAAGCAGTGTCTCCTGACAAAAACGTCTGCACGGAGGAGACGTGGATTTGGAAAGTCACACAGAAAGCAACCCGCTCACAAGTGTACACACCACACACACACACACACACACATACACACAGAGGCGTAGGTGTGTCTGTGCGGCATGAAGTTTGCTTCCAAACCACATGGTTCCGGGTTCAGTCCCACTGCGTGGCACTTTGGGCAAGGGTCTTCTTTTTTTACAATAGCCTCGGGCCGACCAAAGCCTTGTGAGTGGATTTGGTAGTCGGAAACTGAAAGAAGCCCCTCATGTGTGTGTGTGAGTGTGTGTTTGTATGTGTGCGTGTGTGAGTGTATGTGCGTGAGTCTGTGTGCGTGTTTGTTCGTTACCACCGCATGGCAACTAGTGCAGGCATGTTTATGACCCCCGTAACTTAGTGGTTCGAGAAAGAAACGGACAAAATAAGTAGCAGGATTCAAGTAATAAGTACTGGGGTCGATCCGTTCCACTAAAATTCTCGAAGGCTATGCCCTAGCATGGCCGCAATCAAATGACTGAAACCAAGATATATATATATATATATATATTGGGTTGTCCGGAAAGTTCGTGCCGATTTATAGTAGCTTAACTTTCGACTTATTTTAGAACATGGTTGAGTCCATAAAATAGGATTTGACTACACCTCCATTTACAGCACAGTTTAAGCTATCTTTATGTGGAAGAAAGTTTATGTTCCTATAACCTGTGTTAATTCTGTAACCCTTTAAAAAGGAATTTAAGAAAGTTCATTTTCGGCACTTGATGCTTTGGGAAAAGTTGCTGCAGCTCGGCTGGGGTGTGTTACCCCACCCTCTATATTCACCAGATATCGCTTCTTCAGATTTCCACCTATTTATTTCCCTGCAGAATAGTCTTAATGGTAAAAATTTCAATTCCTTGGATGACGTAAAAAGATACCTTGATGAATTCTTTGCCATGAAACCACCTCAGTTCTGGGGAAGAGGGTATTTTCAAGTTAAAGGAAATATGGAGACGCATTGTGCAACAAAATGGTTCATATTTGGTTGATTAAAAATGTAATGGCAAGCATTTATTGACCTTTTTCTTTCCTTTAAAAATCGGCAGATAGCTGTGAAGGTCATAACGGTGGCTGTGGGGTGTAGGCTGCAGGGATTCAACGAGGAATATCGCTTGTGGCCGAGCGACGCCGGCTCGGATCCCGCCTTGGTCTTGAATGAGGCGTGGGTGATGGTGAAGTATACGGGCACAAGCGATGTCGGGGAGGAATAATGACAAGAGGTTGAAAACCCTCAGTGTTATAATGTTTATAATGTTATTGCATGTTATTGTGTTTAAGGGGCTTAACGCCCCAGTTCTTAAATGGACTTATTAGTCCCCAAATTGTGAAACTGAAGCAAGATGTTCATTACTACGTTTTGTTGTTTTTTTCTGTGAAAAAAAGAAGAGAATAATGTTTTAGAGAAGCAAAGGATGGGCGGGCGTTTTTTGTCTTCTCCCATTAATATCATCCTTATCATCATTCACCTCATCAATGTCTTTGTCCAACCCGCAAGCTACTCTGTATCGTGCCTTTATGGCAAAATTTTTGAAATATAGTAGCTTGCTTACCAACCATATAGTTCCGGGTAGTCTCACTACGTGGCACAAGTATCTTCTACTGTAGCCTCGGGCCGACCAAAGCCTTGTGAGTGGATTTGGCAGACGGAAACTGAAAGAAGCCCGTCGTATATATATATATATGTGTGTGTGTGTGTGTGTGTGTGTGTGTGTGTGTGTGTGTGTGTGTGTCTGTGTGTGTCTGTGTCTGTGTGCCTGTGTATATTTGTACCCCCACCATCGCTTGACAATTGATGCTGGTGTGTTTACGTTCCCGTAACTTAGCGGTTCGGCAAAAGAAGACCGATAGATAGAATAAGTACTAGGCTTACGAAGAATTAGTCCTGGTGGTCAATTTGTTCGACTAAAGGCGGTGCTCCAGCATGGCCACAGTCTAATGACTGGAACAAGTAAAAGGCTTAACAATGAATGTTGAGATTGTTTTAAGACGAATAAAAAGACGAACCTCGAAGCTCATAGGTACACACTGTATTATCACTTATATTTCCTCCTCCTTCGCCTCCTCTTTCTCTCTTCCTACCCCATCTCTCACCTCTCCTCTCGCTCTCACTCCCTCCTACCTCCTCCCTCCTCTCTTTCAAATTCCCCCTCTCTCTCTCTTGTATTTCCTATATCACTAGAATTATAGGTGTTTCTACCTTTATACCTATCTAGGAAGCATGTGCGTGAGTGTGTGCGTGTTTACGCATGTATGTACATATACGTACGCATGTATGTGTATGTATATGTGTATTTATGCATATACGATATATGCGTGTGTGTGTGTGTATGTATATGAATATATGTATGTGTATATATTATATACGCATTTGTATGGGCAACCACACGTGCATAACCAAACTTCCAACATCCCATCGCATCCCACATCCCTCTACAAGTCCTCATTGCCACACATGTAACCGCACACACACACAGACACACACTCATAGACGTGCGTCCACGCACACGCATATCTATAAGTACATATTTAAGTGTGTGTGTGTGTATGTATGTATGTATGTATGTATGTATGTATGTATGTATGTATGTATGTATGTATGTATGTTTGTATGTATGTATGTATGTATGTATGTATGTATGTTTGTATGTATGTATGTATGTATGTATGTATGTATGTATGTATGTATGTTTGTATGTATGTTTGTATGTATGTATATATGTACGTGCGTATGTATGCATGTATGCATGTATGTATGTATGTATGTATGCATGTATGTATGTATGTATAGATAAATAGATAGATAGATAGAGACAGACTGACAGACAGATTGATAGTAGGTAGAGAGATGCTAATATATAAGTATGCATATTAATACGAATATTATCTATATATCTATGCATATATATGTGTGTATATATGTATATATATATATGTGTGTATATGTGTGTGTATATATATATATATATATATATATATATGTATATGTGTGTCTGTGTGAATACTCCCGCTTTCTTTTAATCATCTCCTCCCACCATTCCACACCCCGTCAAGCTCCCTGGTTTTCTCAGTTTCTCAGCGGGGCGGGTTCTGGGTCTGTGTGTGGGGGTGGGGGTGAGATCAGGTGGTGGGGAGTGGAGAGGGAAAGGCAGGGTGTGGGAGAGAGAGAGAAACTCAAATCAACTAATTTGTTTCGCCACTACCACTTTCCACTCCCCCCCACCGCCACCCTCCGTTTTTCTACTCAGGTCCCGCCACTTCCTCGCCCACCCCTCTGCAGTCCCCCCCTCGTGCCATCCCCCACCATCACCACGTTTTTTGTTCTCCACCCCACAAACAATCAATACTGTCTTCCACTCCATTAATTGCTCACTCGGAGTCAATATGCTTGATGCAGAGATAAAACTGTAACTGTGCCACCACCAGCCAAGTACCACTCGCACCAGCTCCAACACCACCACAAACAACTAGTACAACCACCACCACTACCACCGCTGCCGCCGCCGCCGCCACCACCACTAGGACCACTCGCACCAGCACCGCCGCAACTACCACCACCACTACTACTAACACCTATACTACCGTGAGCACTACCACGCAACCAGTACCGCCACAACCATCACCACCGCCGCCATCACCATCGTCACTAGCATCACCACCACCACCACCACAACCACTCTCGTTACTGCCACCCCTACCGCCCCCCAACACAACTACCTCCAACGCCACCACACAACTTGTTCAACCACCACCACCACCACTACCACCAGCGCCGCCATCACCATCGTCACTAGCACCACTACCAGCAACAACTCAACAACCACTACCACCACCAACACGACCACTACATCAAATACAACTACCACCACTACTAACACCTGTACTACCGCCAACACTATCACGCGATTAGTACCGCCACAACCACCACCACTGCCACCACCACAACTACCACTGGCACTACCATTACTACCACCAGAGGGTGCTAGGGGTTAGTGGTGGTGATGGTGGTGGTGGTTGTGGTGGTGATTGTGGTGGTGGTGGTAGAAACGGTCGTGATGATGATGATGACGATTACAATGATGATGATAGTGACATACTTCTAGTTCCTAAATATATGCTATATCAGTGGTACTCAATTGGGATCCATATGACCCTTAAGGGCAGGACCCTTAGAAGACTGGGTTGTTAAAGTTTATGCATTATAAACAGGTTACACTTCTACAATACACAGAATATTTTTAATTTTCTTTATAGAATCCTTAATATTTAATTATTAAAATATAGGCGCAGGTGTGGCTGTGTAGTAAGTAGCTTGCTCACTAACCACATGGTTCCGGGTTCAGTCCCACTGCGTGGCACCTTGGACCAGTGTCTTCTACTATAGCCACGGGCCGACCAAAGCTTTGTGAGTAGATTTGGTAGACGGAAACCGAGAGAAGCCCGTGGCAGGCTGGCAGAGAAATTCGCACGCCGGACGAAATACTCAGCGGTATTTCGTCTGCGTTACGTTGTGAGTTCAAATTCCGCCGAGGTCGACTTTGCCTTTCATCCTTTCGGGGTCGATAAATTAAGTACCAGTTACGCACTGGGGTCGATGTAATCGACTTAATACCTATCTCTGTCCTTGTTTGTCCCCTCTGTGTTTAGCCCCTTGTGGGTAATAAAGAAATAGGTATTTCGTCTGCCGCTACGTTCTGAGTTCAAATTCCGCTGAGGTCGACTTTGCCTTTCATCCTTTCGGGGTCGATTAAATATGTACCAGTTGCGCACTGGGCTCGATATAAACGACTTAATCCGTTTGTCTGTCCTCTCTGTATTTAGCCCCTTGTGGGTAGTAAAGAAATAGGTATTTCGTCTGGCGTTACGTTCTGAATTCAAATTCCGCCGAGGTCGACCTTGCCTTTCATCCTTTCAGGATCGATAAATTAGGTACCAGTTACGCACTGGGGTCAATGTAATCGACTTAATCCGTTTGTCTGTCCTTGTTTTTCCCTTCTATGTTTAGTCCCTTGTGGGCAGTAAAGAAATAGGAAACTGAAAGAAGCCCGTTGTATATATATATATATATATATATATATATGTGTGTGTGTGTGTTAGTGCATCTGTGTTTGTCCACACACAATCACCTGACAAGCGTTGCTTGTGTATTTACGTCCCCGTAATGTAGCGAGTCTCTTTAGCCGAACCGCTAAGTTACGGGGACGTAAACATACCAGCATCGGTTGTCAAGTGATGTTGCGGAGACAAACATACACTCACACAAACATATATATATATATATATATATATATATATTATATATATATATATATAAACTTACTGGAGAAAGGAAAGGAAAGAAACGAAACGCTCTGAATTTTTTCCATCGTCTAGGCTAAAAAAGGCCGTCAATGTTTGTTTCTTTGTCCTGTTTTTATTCTTTATGTGTACTGTATTTTTTTATATTTGTATTTTTATTTTGTATTCGTATTTTTATTTGTATTTTT
>NW_021825726.1:0-2500 GCF_006345805.1 Octopus sinensis | reverse complement strand
GGCGGAATTTGAACTCAGAAAGTAACGGCAGACAAAATACCTATTTCTTTACTACGCACATGGGGCTAAACAAGGACAGACAAAGGACTAAATCGATTACATCGACCCCAGTGCGTAACTGGTACTTAATTTATCGACCCCGAAATTATGAAAGGCAAAGTCGACCTCGGCGGAATTTGAACTCAGAACGTAACGGCAGATGAAATACGGCTACGCACTTCGTCCGGCGCGCTAACGTTTCCGCCAGCTCGCCGCCTTATTGTGGTAATATAGTAAGGTAAACAGTGGATGCGTTGCATACATAGACCCATCGCCTCTGCTGGAAACATGGGTGTTTTGTACATCATCCTTAAGCAAACCTTATTCAGAGACCTTTTGAGCGGTATGGGCTACTCCACCTGAAGAAAATTCTAAATGGGCCCTAACTGCAAGAGCATGCGCTGTTTATCTTGATATGAGATTACCATGTCGCACATGTATGATTGCAATACCTGGTGTACCCTTATCAGACGGGTAGTCATAATAGGTATACTAGGCTTCGTATATTTGTAGCCCAATGTCACTTTGATGGCATGCGCTGCTCTCTCACTCAATAATAAAAATAACAATCCTTTCTACTACAGGCATAAGATCTGAAATTTGGTGGGGAAAAGGGCAAGTGATTTCACAGACTCCAGTGCTTAACTGGTACTTATTTCAACGATCCCGAAAGAATGAAAAGCAAAGTCGACCTGGGTGGAATTTGAGCCCAGAACGTAAAGCGAGCTGGAATGCCGTTAAGCATTTTGACAATAACAATACCGATCGGTGGTGATGGTGGTGGTGGTGGTGGTGGCTCTGACGACGACGGTGGCGGTGGTTGTGGCGGCGGTGACTACGGCGATGTTTCATTATTGAAATTTTGTATTTGTATTTTGTTAACTTCACTACTGGAAAAATTCACTCAACAAATTCGCGTTTATCATTGATTTTTAGCAAAATAAATTCATTGAATATTATTGGCCGGAATGTCAGAATGTGTGTTGAATGAAAGAAGAACAGCTATTTGCGCATTCAATATCGAATGTTCAGCAGTTTGGTTAATATTGCCTGCAAACAGAGAATTGTAAATTTTTCAAAGATTCGGACGAGTATATTGGAATTTTAGTTGTGTTCTTGTTTCTTCTGTTATTGAGGCGGATCAAAGGAAACGCGTCTGGTGCTTATTTGACCGCTGTCTGCTATATTCCACAGAGGTTAGAGATCAGAAATGGTGCCTGGACACGGATGTAGATTGCAACTGGAATATGCTCTTGTCTTGGTAATTACACAAGTGTTGGAGGTTGTTTTTATTCTTTGAAACGACCTTCATTACAGATTCATTGCAGCAGTGTTGTTGTTGCTATTGTTGTTGTTGTCGTCGACGTCGTTGTTTTTGTTGTTGTTGTGGCTGATATTGCTGTTGTTGTTGTTGTTGTTATCGTCGTTGCTGTTGTCATTGTAATTCGTTGTTGTTGTCGTTGTTCTTGCTGTGTTTGTTGCTTGTTGCTTCTTCTTCTTCTTCTTCTCATCCTCCTCCTCCTTCTACTCCTTCTTCTCATCCCCCTCCTCCTTCTTCTTCGTTTTTCTTCTTCTTTTCATCCTTCTTCTTCTCATTCCCCTCCTTCCTCTTCTCATCCTCCCCCCTCCTTCTTCTTCTTTTCATCCTTCTTCTTCTTCTTCGAAGGGGTAGGAAAACGGTGGAGTGGGGGGAATCCATTCTTGCATATATCGCTAGCGGGGAAGTAAATTCCCGCTACCCCCCCAGATCACGTGACTTCGAGCTTCCTTGGTCATGTCAATGATGAACACTCGACCGCTAGAAATAGCAGCAACCTATTTCTCTGCCAGATTCACATTGCCAGAACAGGCGCTGGTGTTGTGATTAGCGAGTGAGCTTGTCGGAATGAGACGTCTTGGCGCAGCTGTTTGGACGCAGACGGCTTGGCACGGCCGACAATACGTTTTTGCTACTAGAAGCAAACATACACACACGCGCACACTCATGCAGACACGCATATGTCCACAGAAATATATGCATACAAAAAGAAAA
Source organism: Octopus sinensis (assembly GCF_006345805.1). Classification (NCBI taxonomy): domain Eukaryota; kingdom Metazoa; phylum Mollusca; class Cephalopoda; order Octopoda; family Octopodidae; genus Octopus; species Octopus sinensis. The sequence continues at coordinate 429 of NW_021825726.1, read as the reverse complement.
AAGTGAGAGAGAGCGAGAGTGAAGAAGGGTGAGAGAGAGAGAGAGAGAGAGAGAGAAAGAGAGACTGGTTTGAGAGAGACATTGTTGTTGTTTGTTCCTTCTTGTTGTTTTTCGTTCCTGGTTTATAAGGGCCGGTTTCCTTGGCGCATAGGTTCCCCACCTGGATGGGACGCCGGTCCGTCGCAGGTGAGCTGCAAGATGCAGGAGGAAAGAGTGAGAGAATGTTGCGGCGAAAGAGTCAGCAGAAGTTTCGCCATTACCTTCTGCCGGAGTCGCGTGGAGCTTAGGTGTTTCGCTCATAGACACACACATCGCCCGGTCTGAGATTCGAACCCACAATCACTCGACCGCGAGTCCGCTGCTCTAACCACCGGGCCATGTGCCTCCACAGAGAGAGAGACATTACAATTTATTAATTGAACATGATTG
>NW_021825725.1:0-14870 GCF_006345805.1 Octopus sinensis | reverse complement strand
GTTTGTCTCGGTTATGTTATATCACTCGAGCGGCCATGCTGTATCACTCATCAAAGATGGCTTTCGTTTCTTTCCAGACTATATTTGACGCCATTACCTCTTTTAAATTTTGGTCTGGTGACCTTATTTTATTGATTTTTATAATTCTGAAATCGTTGATTTATTTACCGTCTCGATGTAAAAGGAAGCTAGATTCATATTTTACGTCTTATGTGTTTATATATATATATACACGCATATACGCTCTCTTGGTTTTTATGTGTGGCTATTAGATAAATCATAGCGTAATATTACAAAATATTGCTTGTGATCCATATTTATCCCATCAGCAAAATGATAAAATGCAATACAATGCACACTTGGACAAATATGCTTTATTTGTTTGCTAATGCAACTGAATGAAGATAAACACGTACACCATATATATATATATATATATATAATATATATATATATAGATATATATATATATATATATATATATATATATATATATATATATATATATAAATCTTTTACTCTTTTACTCTTTTACTTGTTTCAGTCATTTGACTGCGGCCATGCTGGAGCACCGCCTTTAGTCGAGCAACTCGAACCCGGGACTTTATTCTTTGTAAGCCCAGTACTTATTCAATCGGTCTTTTTTGCTGAACCGCTAAGTGACGGGGACGTAAACACACCAGCACTGGTTGCCAAGCAATGCTAGGGGGACAAACACAGACACACAAACATGCGTGCACATACATATATACACATATATACGACGGGCTTCTTTCAGTTTCCGTCTACCAAATCCACTCACAAGGCTTTAGACGGCCCGAGGCTATAGCAGAAGACACTTTCCCAAGGTGCTACGCAGTGGGACTGAACCCGGAACTATGTGGTTCGTAAACAAGCTACTTACCATATATATTAGATATATAATTTAAGTTAGAGAACGAAGTTCGACAAATTTAATCATATTTTCTAGAAATGGAAGAGATTAGATGTTAATATGGTATAAAACTTTTTATTTATTCAATTCGCTAGACGATTGTTTCGTACAGGAAGACATAAATTCATGATGCCAAACTCACCAGAAAGTAAATGCCGCATTGACCGATATCCAAACTACAGGAGAAAAGGCTATCCACAGGATTGGTTAAAATGAAGCGGTCAGCGATGACTAGAAAAATATTGCGCTATGAGCAATAACCACTTAATCTAGCAAGCGGGGCCCCATAGCAGTGAGAAGAGTCCAGTGTGCATTGATGCCATCGAGAGGTATGCCTCGAAATGGTGTGCATTTTTTGTGATCTGGCCTTACGAGTTTTATGACCCGAGGGAAGAAGACTATGCGGTTGATAGTGAACACCAGGATAGAATTTGCGATTTTGTAGTCAAGGAATCAGGGACTTCTTTTCATTGGAGAAGCTTCCAGAGTCGTTATATCTGCGGGGTTAGCGTGACACGATTCGACATGGGAAGATGGTGGTAACCATGGTAATGAGTTTCGTATAACTGTGACCTTCCCTGAAGTTGATGTACGCAATTCGATGAATTAAATGTCACTGAAACATACATCGCATAATAACACATATATGCATCATACATACATACACACACACACAAACACACACACACACACACCACACACCACACACACATATATATATATATATATAGATATATATATATAGATATACATATATACATATATATATGTGTGTATGTATATATGACTATATATGTATGCAAGCCTACTAACATACACACATATATGCATGTCTATATATATCACACACACGTATATATTATATATATATATATATATATTATATATATATATATACATATGTATATATATATATATGCCTATATATATATATAAATGAATACATATATACATGCATGCATACGTATATATATGCATACATATACTTCATATATAATATATATATATATATATATATATATTATATATATATATACACGTATATACCTATTTTGTATATATGCACACTTATATATGTATGCTTATAGTCTTGACGCCAAAATATGTAATATGTATGCATGTGTGGGTGTATGTGTGTGTGTGTACGCATAGATACACATATATCAAACAAAAAAATGAAAGTAGGAAGAAGAGAGATATGAAAGGCGAGGTATGTAATTTGGAATTTTATAAGATGGAACATTCCTATGCATTTCACAGTCTTCATCAATATACACCTATTGAACATGACAACTGCATACAATCACACGTACGCTTAACTATAAACGCATACACGCGCACACGAGCACAATTATACATAACACACCTACGTTACCGACAGAGCTTTTACCAATTTGTATATAAATCTTGAAATTTCTACATATCTTACAATGTCTATGATACTTTTTCATATCCAACCATCTAAGTGTGGCTCGTTGACACAGTTGTTAGCGCAATATTTATTCTGCTTTCTTCCCTGCGTTTTGGTATCAAATCTCGCTGGGGTTTCAATTTTTGCGTTTTATCCACTATAATTATAATCTTATCTACTCTAGGCACAAGGTCCGAAATTTTGGGGGAGTGGGCCAGTCGATTATATCGACCCCAGTACGCACCAGCTGCTTAATTTATCGACCCCGAATGGATAAAAGGTAAAGCCGACCTTAGCAGAATTTGAGCTCAAAATGTAAAGACAGACGAAATACCTATTTCTTTACTACCTACAAGGGGCTAAACACAGAGCGAACAAACAAGGACAGACAAACGGATTAAGTCGATTATATCGACCGCGGTGCGTAACTGGTACTTATTTAATCGACCCCCAAAAGGATGAAAGGCAAAGTTGACCTCGGCGGAATTTGAACTCAGAACGTGATGACACACGAAATACCTATTTCTTTACTACCTACAAGGGGTTAAACACAGAGAGGACAAACAAGGACAGACAAACGGATTAAGTCTCCTGGGACTAGATGACAGCAACATTCATCCTAAACGAGGAGTGACATGTTATGTTGGCAAACAATTTTACTTGAAAGAAGTTCATCGTGTATATATATATATATGTATATATATATATATATATATATATATATACACACATATATATATATATATATATATATATACATATATATACATATGTGTGTGTGTGTAAATCTATGAGTGTAAGTGTGTGGTTTTATGTCTGTATTTGTCCCCTTCCACTGCTTGACAACCGATGTTGGTGTGTTTATGTCCCAGTAACTTATCGGATAGTGTAAGTATTAGACTTTCAAAAATAACTCATGGAGTAGATTTGTTTCCCTAAAACGCTCAAGGTGATGCTCCAGCAAGGCCGCAGTAAAATAAGTGAAACCAGTAAAAGACAATAAAAGAACGAAAGAAAATATCTCCAAGTGGTTAGGCTGTTGAGCTAATGATCACGAGATCGTGGGCTCAATACCCGGACAGGGCGGTGGGCTGGGATCACTTGGACGCCTGGTGTCTGGTATATCGTGCATCTGGGTTGATGAAGAGAGTGACCTAGTGAGCAAAGGATCTTTTGACCGTTACAAACAAATCATCTCTGCAGGTCATTCAGTAAGAAATTCCACAACCATGTTTTTCAGCATCGAGTGACTACCATAATGAATGAATATTAGTTGTTCCACTCATTTGACCTCAGCCATGCTAGAGTACACCTTTAGTCGAGCAAATCGACTCCTAGACTTATTCTTTGCAAGCCTAGTACTTATTCTATCGGTCTCTTTGCTCGAACCGCTAGGTTACGGGGATGTAAACACACCAGCGTCGGTTGTCAAGCAATGTTAGGGAGACGAACACAGACACACAAACATATATACACACATACATACATATATACATATATATACGACGGTCTACTTTCAGGTTCCGTCTACCATATCTACTCACAAGACTATGGTCGGCTCGAGGCTATAGAAGAAGACACTTGCCCAAGGTGCAAAGCAGTTGGACTGAACCCGGAACCATGAGGTTAGTAAGGAATCTACTTACCACACAGCCACTCCTGCGCCTATATATATATATATCACCGTGATCACCGTGACCGACCAGGCTATCAGATGTTGCTACACATCGCTGGTCACAATACGCTTCGCATTGTTTTAGCCTTCAAATGACGCCTCCCCGCTGGCTAAGCGAGCAGGCCGACAGAAGAAAGAGTGGGAGAAAGAGTGGTGAAAGAGTACAGCAGGGATCACCACCCCCTGCTGGAGCCTCGTGGAGCTTTTAGATGTTTTCGCTCAATAAACACTCACAACGCCCAGTCTGGGAATCGAAACTGCGATCCTGCGACCGCGAATCCGCTGCCCTAACCACTGGGCCATTGCGCCTCCACACATACATATATATATATATATATATATATATATATATATATATATATATATTTGACAGTCACTTCGAAGTTTCAGCTATTAAGCCATCGTTAACAACTGACGAAGGTCTAACTAGCCGAAACGTCGCAAGCACCGTCAATGGTATTTTTGTTCAAGAATAATCCAATTGTATTCTACAATAACCCATCAGGTTAATCTAAAATTCTTTTTAATGTAGGTGAACATAAAAGGAATGCAGACACATGCGCGCATGCACACATGCACACGTATAACTATTTATGCATGCTTTAATGACTATTGTTATGTATGCAAGTATGTGTTTATTTATATTTATATAAACGTAATTGTGCGAAGAAGTGTATCCAAAATTCTTATCTGGAAGCATGACGGCTAAAACACATTAGAGAGAGAGTGAGAACTAGAGAGAAGAAGAAGAAGAAAGAAAGAAAGAAAGGGGGATTCAGTGGCTGAGATAGAGAAAGCGAGTGAGAGAAAGAAAGCCATTACTGTAAATATAGATGAGGAAATTTCTGACAATATACAATTTATAGAGTAGGTACATCTCAGATTTAAATTATAGTCTTACAGGCTGACGCGTAACGTAACGCCATCTTGATCCACAGCATTCAATTAAAACTTTGTCACTTGCTTTGAACATTATCCCAAGAGCACGAGGGATGTTCTTAACTCGCAGTTCTCATTGAAATTGGTGAATATATATATGTAATAGCATTTAAATCCATACGAATCTTCCAGAAGCTGTTATTCATTGTCACAGAGTCTATAGAAGAAAATATATAGAATTTCAAGATGAGAAACCAGAAGAAAAGGAAACGTTTTATTCGTGAAAAGAAGTGGGGGGGAGGGGTATTGACTAAACGATTTTATGATATTGTATCATGAACGACAGAGCTGAGGTGAGTAGTTTCCATTGGGTGAAAGGAATCGACTATAAGTGAATTGTAGAGTATTTTTGAGTGATCGCCGAGTTGATTTATAGTTAATGAGTACATGTATCCGCTGAATAGAGGACGAGATTCTAATGTATGTAATTCTGAGTAAACAATTTGTTGTAAGAATGTGTACGGGTGAGAAGTTATTGAAAGGGGTAGGTAATGTATATATATATATATATATATATATAATATATATATATAATATATTATATATATATATATATATATAATATATATATATATATTATATTATATATATATATAAGGGCGCAGGAGTGGCTGTGTGGTAAGAAGCTTGCTTACCAACCACATCGTATTTGCTCTACCCTCCTTAGACTGGTTTGAAATTTTGGCACACACCCAGCAATTTCGGGTGGGGTGGGGTAAGTCGATTACATCGGGTGTCAGGCGATGGTGGAGGGACAAACACCGAGACACCAACACACAAACACACATACATATATGTATACAACGGGATTCATTCAGTTTCTGTCTACCAAATCCACTCACAAGGCTTTGGTCAGACCGAGGCTATAGTAGAAGACACTTGCCCAAGGTGCCACGCAGTGAGACTGAACCCGGAAACATGTGGATGGAAAGCACCAGTGTTCAATGGGTACTTTTTTATCGATCCCGAAAGGGTGACGTATATATGTATATATAAGTCGTTCTCCGCGGAATTTGAACTTAGAAGCAAAAAACGGACGAGATGTCACTTATGCATTCTACCAGCGTTTCCGTTCGGCCAGTCTTATAATACATTAGGTAATTCTTTCTAATATTGGCACAAGGCCTGAATTTTGGAAGAGGGGGATAGTCGATAACATCGAACCCAATACTTGATTGGTATACATTTTATGGACCCGGAAAGGATGAAATAAAAAAATACCGCTGAGCATTTCGCCCGGCGTCCTAACGAATCTGCCATCTCACATCCTTTATGTTAGATTAAACAAAGCTATCATGGAAGGATCATTCACAAAATGGTCATGCTTTCGCCAATATTTTTCATTAAAAATTAATGGAAAGCTTGAGATATATTATAATAATGAGAGTGTCATAAATTTTATATTAATAGTATACAAGTAATAACTTATAGTGAAAGACCACTTCACAGAGCTATAAACAATCCATTTATCATTTCAGAAATGCTTTAGAAAGAGAGCAGATGTTATACACTCGTGTCAACTGACATATACATATATATGTATGTATATATATATATATATATATATATATATATATATATATATATATATATATATATATATATATGTGGTGGTGTGTGTGGTGTTGGTATGTATATGTATGTATATGTATGTATGTGTGTATGTATGTATGTATGCATGCATATATGTATGTATGTATGTATGTATTTGTAGATGGAGTTTTTGCTTACTTTGTCAGCCCTAACATTTAAGCCCAAAACTTTGTTAATACATCGGTGCCAGAAGAAGTAGCAAAATGAAAATTTTAAATAATTGCAATGGCATCAAATAGTAATAATAATAATAATGATAATAATAATAATAATAATAATAATAATAATAATAATAATAATATGTGGAGATGGACAAGAAACAATAAGTCATATTGTCCCTGGCTATCTATTACGCATGCAAGCCTCAAGGAGTTCCAACAAAACCTGCCATAGTAATAATGACAATGCCAGAGTGTGGTGGGAAGTTAAGCATGCATCACTTATAAAAGGAGTCAATGGCCTGGGCAATACGTATCCGCTGACAGTCAAACCCGACTCTTTCGCCAAACCAACAGGAGAAGAATGGGAAAAGGCGAGTATCTGACGCCTTCAAATACCCAGCGTTCCCGGTAGGCTGTACTCGTTAGACTAGGATGGTGAGCAACCGAGGAGAAGCAACAGACTGTGTTCTAAACCAGGGGAGCAAGGGCTCTGTCGCCTTGGCGGACAACTTTGATAGAGATGGTGTCTCGATAAAAATACCGGTTGGTAGTAACCTAAATAAACACCATATTTGTGAGTGAAAATGCCAGGCAAAATCGTTGACGATAACAGAGTGAACGGGGCTATAACCAATGGTGAATATATTGCACACAGCAGGGGCCCCACCGTACATCAGAGTAAGTCCGGTCGTATTCCATGCTACAAAACATAAGTGGAGTAAACAAGTAAACAGGATGGTTATGGAGCGTTACCACCGGAGAACACCAGTAGGTGCAAATAACATGCCTGTCAAAGGATACAGAAAACAAATGCACAGCGAATGGAAGGCAATGAATCTGTTTGAAATTACTGAAAAGGAATTGTGTGACCAAGCAAGAGTAATACGGAAGAATGGATAGTTAACAGAATCGGAGCTAGAATCTATTAAGACAAAGATATCGGGTGATGTTGGGCATGCGAGAAGCGAAAGAGGTATAGTGTAAGAGATGGACAATTGTTCGTAAGAATATACTACCCTGAATTAGGAAATAATTGAGATTAGTGACTAGTCAAGCAATGAAGATCGATTAGTGATAGACAGGATTTTGGATCTGCTGAAGGAACAGAATTTATATAAGGCTTTAAGAAGGTTAACCGATCGATGCTAAATCAAGAGACGAGTAAAGTCAATAATGTATTGAGACACATTGGAAGAAAGAACATCGCACAAACAGATAATATTATCAAGGCTGCTGGTAGGATTATGGCGGAAAGGATGAGATTGAGAACTACTGAGAACAGAACAGCGACGGATAGAAGAGGAAATAAACAACCTTGGTGGAAAAGGAAAATTTCAGAAGATTAAAAACTCCTTGATCAGCGCAGTGTCAATTCTTGTCAGGAAAAAAGAAAACTTAAGAACGAATGAAAATTAGAAAAAGTTAGGAAGAAGTATGGCGTAGATACAAAATGGCTGAATGTTGTAATTGAATATCTGAAGCAGCGTGTACTTGCAAAGGAAAGCAACGCTAACTGGGTTTGAACAACGGATTAAGCAATACCGGCAAAGCAAATTGTTTAGAACCGACCAAAAAGGATTTTATCAAGAGATTAATGATGATAATAAACGTGAAAGATGCTGATGAAAGTCGAATTTCCCGGTATAAGATATGGAGTAAACAAGAACAGCATAATACTACAGCCAGCTGAATGGCTTTATAGCCTGAAGCAAACATCTTATCCCAAGAAAGAGGCTATCCATTTCACAGAAGACAGTATCAGAAATATGAGTAAAGAAATAAGCAACTGGAAAGCGGCAGGTCCTGACTGTGTGCAGGGATTTCGGATAAAAAAAGTTTAGTAGTTGCCATAAATTGATCGCAGAGCAATAAATGTATTAATCAATGGAAAAGAAATCGCAGGTTTTTTGACAAAAGGTTGAACGGTGTTGCGTCTGAAGATGCAGCAAAGGGAAATGCGGCTGACAATTACAGTTCAATTTCTTGCCTCCCGTTAATGTGGAAGTATTTATCAGGAGGAATTTCCATATAATATCAATAATAATAATATAACGATTCTTTCAAATATTGGTAAAAAGCCAAAATAATAATAACAATAATACTTTTCACGCAGTTCAGATGGGAAACGTGTTGGAGTATTTTTTCATCTGTCAGGTCACAACAAGGACATGGAGACAGATAAGACTCCCCTTAAAGATGGCGCAGTAACTAGGAAGTCTAATATTTTGTATGACATCGATCTTGCGCTGCATTCACAACCACTTTATGTCTGCGATGACGTGGTCACTAACTGGAATCCTTATAAATGGCCGTCGCACGTTCCATACAGTTTTGTCATCTCAGTTTCAATTAGGAGTATTTGATGATATATTCATCTCTCAAATCACGAAATTCATGTCAGTACTCTCCCAGAATTTGTCTTCTTCTTCAAAACGAGTATGTCCGGTCTGCATGGTTCAATTGCTCTCAGAAATTCGTAATCACAGTACGTCGTTCCATTGCCATTCTCCTACGTTACTAGGTACATGCTCGTAACAATTCTTCCTTTACTTCGTATTGGTAATAACGCCATAAGGCGGTGAGCTGGCAGAAACGTTAGCACGCCGGGCGAAATGCTTAGCGGTGTTTCGTCTGCAGCTACGTTATGAGTTCGAATTCCGCCGAGGTTGACTTGCCTTTCATCCTTTAGGGGTCGATTAAATAAGTACCAGTTACGCACTGGGGTCGATATAATCGACTTAATCCGTTTGTCTGTCCTTGTGTGTCCTCTCTGTGTTTAGCCCCTTGTGGGTAGTAAAGAAATAGGTATTTCGTCTACCGTTACGTTCTGAGTTCAAATTCCGCCGAGGTCAACTTTGCCTTTCATCCATTCGTGGTCGATTAAATAAGTACCAGTTACGCACTGCGGTCGATATAATCGACTTAATCCGTTTGTCTGTCCTTGTTTGTCCTCTGTGTTTAGCCCCTTGTGGGTAGTAAAGAATAGGTAGTAACGACATAAAAGCCAGTGAAGGTACGGACTTTATAATGGCGCCCATTCTATCATCTTTGGGAAATGCTCTCACAGCAACTTACCAAATGAGATATGATAACATAAAGTATATCATCTTTCGTATTTCACCTGGAGTATAACGATATCATTTTATAATAGAAAAAGCTGCCATTATTAGAAAGAAAATGACTTCTATTCAATCGTATACCGATCTGCTACTATTTTATTGTAATAGTACGTAACAAGCTTTGATAAAACAGTCTCAGAAAAGCAGTTGGAATATGTAGGGAATATACTAAAGAACTGAGATATAAAACTGTATAACTATTTATTTTAATATCGGTCCACTAGAAGTTTAAATATTTTCCTCAAACACGAGGTCGGTTGCTCTTCTCCGCCATGGATTAATAAAAATAAATTGATCGTATACTTAGATACACATAGCAGATACAATGAAATCTTTCATATGTATGTATGTATGTATGTATGTATGTATGTATGTATGTATGTAGGATGTATGTTTGTGTATGTATGTATGTATGTACGTATGTATGTATGTATGTATGTATGTATGTAAGTATGATGTATGTATGTATGTATGTATGTGTATGTATGTATGTTATGTATGTATGTATGTAGTGTATGTATGTATGCATGTATGTATGTATGTATGTGTATTATGCATGTATGTATGTATGTATGTATGTATGATGTATGTATGTATGTATGAATATGTAGAATGTATTATGTATGTATGTATGAATGTATGTATGTATGAATGATGTGTATGTATGTATGCAGTATGTATGTATGATGTATGATGTATGTATGTATGATGTATGAATGTATGTATGATGTATGTATGTATGTATGTATGCATGCATGTATGTATGTATGTATGTATGAATGTATGAATGTATGTATGTATGTATGTATGTATGTATGTGTATGTATGTATGTATGTATATATGTGTATGTATGTATGTATGGATGTATGTATGTATGTATGTATGTTTATGTATGTATGTATATATGTGTATGTATGTATGTATGTATGTGTGCAAGTATGTATGCAGATAAATATCACTATACATAGACACATGCATAGATACACATGCATATATTTATGTATATATATATATATATAGTTAGATAGATAGATAGATAGATATATGTATGTGTATGTATGTGTGTGTGTGTGTGTGTGTGTGTGTGTGTGGTTGGATTGTACTGATGAAACTTTGCGAGCATGCAATGAATATAGTTCCCTTGATATTGGTCTTCTTTTGATTGTCCGTAATCGGATTCTATTTTGTTCGTGATTCGTACGTGTATTTATATAAATATGTGCACACATATGTTCTGGTTTGTTTATGTGTGAAACGACATGTATGTGTATGTGTGTGTATGTGTGTGTGTGCGTACTGTGCTTCTTCCTGTGTGAGTTTGTAATGAATGGTATGCGTACATTAGCTGGCAGCATTTTGAAAAAGCAACAAAATTTATGAGCAAACCTTCGAATAGCACGTGTGCACACACACACACACACACACAAACGCACACACACACACACAGAGAGGCAAACTCACAACACACACACACACACACACACGCGCAAAACACATATACACACACGCGCACATACATATACACACACATTCATCCATACGCATACACTCATAAATGCAAACATGCTTGGCACACATATCGATATATTATACAAGAACTGTGTTATAAACTCATACAACTCTATACATTTATCTCAGTCGGTACGAATTTGAAGCATTATCCTATTCCATTCCTCTGCAATATGTTTGCATATAAATCTACAATATATAGCCGTCCTCCTCTGATAAATTCTTACCATTCTTAAGAAGATGCCAGTTTTTATTGTGTTTTGTAAAGGATTGCTAAGCTTCCGGCTTTGGGAGTGGAAAAGGCATAAATCTCCGAATGAAGCTCTGCTGTATTGGACGTTACATCTCGTCATAACTACAAGTTATTTCGTTTAATATACGAGATTAACGGAACAGGTTGTAATATAAAGCTTACAGGTGTTGGCAAACAAATGTAAGTGAGGAAGAGCGATAGTGGTGCTTTGTGAAATGCTGAGAAAGCTTCGATAGCAAATTAAGGTTGTCTTACTCGTTCCCATGGATTAGACGGCTGGTTAGAAAAAGCAGCCAAATCACCATCTTTTTTTAAACTCTGGTATATCTTTTGTGAAATACGGGAAAACTAGAAACTATTGAACCGTTCCTAAAGCCTCTGCGATCATCGTATAAATTGCAAATTGCCATAAGAGAAATAGCAGTCAAGTCTCCCTCAAATTATACTTTAATGGTTCATTGTTTTCTTAACTGAGATGAGGATGTTTAAGGATCGCTGGTGACCTATCTGAGAAAATACTTTGCGAAGATCAGGGATTTCGTGTTATTATATATATATATATATATATATATACATACATATATATATATATATATGTATGTATATATATATATGTGTGTGTGTGTGTGTGTGTGTGTTCAAAATGTGACCGCGTGTGTACCGTTGCCAATTTTTTTCCTCCGTCTTCCCTTTTCTGGATCTTTCCTTTTCCTATGTTTCTGACGAAGAGCTCCGCTCGAAACTTTAAGCCCTCCTTCTTCCCTTCCTTCCTGAGCATCCAATAATATACTTGTTCCACGTCCGCCTGTTGTTCTGTTTTCTCATTGTGTTTTCATGTTTGGATTAACTATATATATATTATATATATGCTATGTATGTATATATATATATATATATATATATATATATATATATATTATATATTACAAAATTAGAAAATGGAGAAACATACTTAAATCAATAAAACATCAACCATCAGATGATACCCAATCAATACTTTATTACACCATTACATAACTGTAAAGGCATTATACAAAAATATTGTAAATATAAATAGACAAGGAAATAGAAATATAAAATATAAAATATATATGTAATTATATCCCATGGTGGGTGGAATTTTCAACCCCTATCTCATCATATATATATATATATATATATATATATATATATATATATATATAAGGCACAGACATGCACAAGCAAACGCACACACACGCATACTCTGAAGCGTACATACAAAGGCATATATAATTCGTTCCTCAGAAGCAGTATTAATATGCACGCCAAATGAGTAGTATTTATAACCACTTAACATTTGACGTTGCGTTAGAACCTACAACACTGCAGAATTTACCAAGAAGCTCTTGTATGAATTTGTCATGCATACGGGAACACTTACTCTTACTTGTTTCAGTAATTTGACTGCAGCCATACTGTAGCACCGCCTTTAGTCGAGTAAATCGGCCCTGGACTTATTCTTTGGAAGCCTAGTACATATATTCTATTGGACTCTTTAGCCGAACCGCTAAATTTCAGGAAATTAAACACATCAGTATCGGTTGTCAAGCGACGATGGGGGCACAAACACATACACACAAATATATACATACATATATACATACATATATACGACGGACTTCTTTCAGTTTCCGTCTACCAAATTCACTCACAATGCTTTGGTCGGCCCAGGCTATAGTAGAAGACAGTTGCCCAAGGTGCCAACCATGTGGTTGGTAAGCGAGCTATTTACCACACAGCCACTCCTCGCTAACAGCACACAATCACAACCATCGCAACCCACGAGTATATATGCACATACATATATATATTTATATATATATACACCTACACACCCACACTTATATATTTAGAATGTGAGCAAAAGTGTACGTACGACGCTATGTGTATATATAATCAAAAAATGGAACAAGAACGTAACAGCCGACAATAAAACATTCAGCTAGACAGACGATGCTAATACGAACAGGCAAAAACAAGGACAAGTCATTCCCAACCTCCACTCATGAGTTAAGTTACCAAATTAGTTAAACTTGAGACCCTTCAAATCTGGCTGACCACCAAAATCTAAGCTAAGAACATCATATTTTGGGGGAGAAAGCAAGTGAATGTATACAAGGTGTGTATACGTATGAAAATACACGAATATAATGACACCGTAACCAGACAGCCATGTTTGCACACAGCAAATTGATGATGTAAATGTTACTGAAAACCAGAGAGAAAATCTTGAAAAAGAAATAAGGTAGACAAAGAGGACGGAATCAGGGGTCAAATCTGAAGAACTGCTACATATATATATATACTATATATATGTGTGTGTGTGTGTGTAAACATATACATGTATACGTACAGATTAAAACATATATATATTGGGTATATAGATAATGTGCATATATATATATATATATATATATATATATATATATATATATATATATATATATATATGTATTGGGAAAGTTGAAAACCATAAAAACTAGCCCATTACAATATTTCAGTATCGAAAGTTTAAAGTTTAAAATATTTCCTGCTCAAAATAAAGGTCAACATAATTTTTATCTGAAAAATCTATTTTAAACACTTTTAAATCATGTTTGTTCTTTCTATTTCATATCTTGGTGATCAATCAAACGCTAATGTTTATATGTGTGTGCGAGTGTATATGTGTGTGTTTGAGTGCGTGTGTGTAAGTGCGCGTGCGTGTGTGTAGAGACACGTATACATACGTATACATTTAAATATATATATATATACACATATACGTTTGTATGTATACATCCCATATATGCATATATATGTATTTATGTATAATGTATATAAACACACACACACACATAATATATATATATATAGATATTATATATATAATTATACATATCTATATATATATTATATATATACATATTATATATATCTATATTATATATATAGTATCTATATATATATATATATAATATATATACAGGCATACATATGTATTAATCTATATAAAATGTGATGCATACAATGTGTATACAGAGAGGGAGTGAGTGAGAGAGTAATTCTCATATATTTAGTATACATATATGTATGAATGTCTAAATATGAAAATCGTAGATGTACATATAATTATATATAGTAACGGTATAAATATATATAGGTTTTAGATATTGTATATTATGTTTATGCATTATATATATAGTATATATATATAGTATATATATATACATTACTATATACATACATACATTAATACACACACTGCAGGTAAT